>NC_052513.1:3916325-4158825 GCF_014356525.2 Nilaparvata lugens
AAAAATAATTGATTGACTATTAGGTCTGTCCTGGAAACACGATAATTTGATGTTGATCTGGAATTGTAAGCTGGAAAGTATGGAGTGAAAGTATTATTTTTGGATCTATTGATATAAAGTATTAAATTTTTTATATAGAGTTGTCTCACTGTCAGAACCGGGAATTCTTCTTAAAGTAAGTGACTGGGATATCGTCTCGGCCTTTGGAGAGCAGCTTTTAGTATGTGCCTCTGAATCACACCTATTTTATTGTAATGAGTGTCTAAGGCACCCCCCAAAACCCTTATACCATACTGAAATATGGATTGGGCATAAGCTGGATAGACCATCATCAATAACTTTAAATCTCCAACACTGCTCAATCTGTAGAATTTATGAACAATATATTTCATTTTTTTTACACATATTATATGTGCATTCCACTTCAGATGTTGATCTATTAAAACACCTAGATATTTAACTCCTCTCACGTTTGTCATTCAAACGAATGAATTTCAATTCCACCATTTAACATTTCCGCAGGGATGGAGTTTATTGTAGGCGAGAAAGTCATATATACGCTTTTTCTTGTATTTAGAGTGAGCGTGTGCAGATCAAGCCATGACTTGACTGCTGTGAGACCTGATTCTGTTAGAGGTTATGTTTCTTTCCACGTAGAACCGGAAAAAAACTAGAGCTGTATCATCAGCAGAAGATCTACTTCTAATGAACAGCAAATAAATGAACTGAACAATAATACTGACCTTCGTGCTTCATGCAAAGGAGTCGAATATCATGAAACCTATAGTTTCAACAATAGAGAGGAACAAGTATTCCACATGCATGCAGTGACTACATCTCTTTCTCAAAAAAGACCCCTACTAAAGTTCTTAACAAACGGCGGAATGAAACAAAGAATCAATTGCAAGAGCGCGTGATCGCCGGTTTGATGACCGTTGAGCGCATAAAACATCGGGATAATAGTGACGTTGAAATTAAGCAGAGACTCAACTTGCAACTAAGAACGAACGTTAGAAACGAGGAGGAAGTGAAGACTGAAGGCAGAAGGCAGAGAAGCAATAAAGCACAAAAGTGCCAGACGCCATCATCCTTATCTTTGAACACCCATTTGCCAAACAATTTAACCTCTTTATAGCAACACTTTAACGTCCTGTTTGATTCTGCTCAGTGCATGCTCTCAGAACTCCAATTCACTTTACACTGTCAGAGTTAATCAAATGTAACCCATTCATCTCATACATTAGGAATTCTGACAGTATGAAAGTATCTGAGCTACACTGAGATCCCTTCCAACCTGTCAGTGTTGTTTGAATGTAAAACATCAATATTCCTTACGAATAACACTGACAGATTCAAGTGAACCTCCCTATAGCTTTTCGACCTTTCAAACTACAAGTTTTATCTCTCGACAGCGGCATGAAAATCTTATCGACTCTGGAAATCACATTTCCAATTTGTACACTACCTCATAACAACTCAATAACCTTGATATGTGATGTATTTTTTATGTCCTGTGAACAGTTCTAAGCCTATATGGACGGGATTTCAAAAGTCCAACTGTGTAACATTATCAACTTGTAAAATGCAGTGTTAGGCTGATATTATCTGAAGGCTGTAGGCTATAAGCTGATTCAAAGAGTAAATCTACTTTTTATCGATTCATATTCTCTATGAACTGTACTTATTTCATTTTAGGAAGTTTTCTCCATATTGGTGAAGTAATATTGATATGACACTGAAATACCATTGATGATTCAAGAATGTTGAGAAGATCCTACAATATAGTCTATGCCTATTCGTATGTTGTTTGGTTCGATATTGTTTTCCATGACGCAGAAATAGTATTATGAATATTTCATAGTTTACAGGACTTGGGGAGTTTTGGAATTACTCACTATTTTGACATCATATTTTGCATTGCTGAAATTTGATTACTGAGAAGCAAAATTTTCAAAATTTACTGTGAGATACAAGACTTGTTCGAGTATTCTTATCATAATATTATTTGTTGTGCACTCATGACTTTTCAAATAAATCAAGAAAAAAAATTGGTATCCAATTTTGAAATGTTAATGTGATATGGTGTGGTTTGAAAATCCACTGTGGAAAACAGTAATTGAATAACTGATTTACTAAAATTAGAAATAAATCAAATGAACCAGGTCATTATTCGTTCATTTATTTTATTGTACAAAATACTACAATCATAATGAAATTATGACATTGAATGAGAAACTAGGCTAAGCCTGTACTATTTCTCTTCGAAAATTATTACTTTCCTTGCCCTATTACCATAGGTAAGGAAAGTATTGCTTTCCGAGAAAAAGTTTGATTTTAGATTCTCAATTATCAGGCTTCAGATACAGTTCAAACAATAAATTTCAAGTGGAAAAGATTGAGCATGAGAATCGCTACAATTAATGTCCAGTAACATTTTCACCTAAAATAAGCTCGAAATTCGAGAAAATGTGATTATCCAATTGCGAACTGTTGGCAACTGTTGATTCAAATTCAAATTCGAATTGTTTTATTCATGAAATATTACATATTCACAAAATATAAAAGTGTTATAAATTACATGAATAAATTCTCCCTGCCTGGATGATTTGTCCGTGTGCAGGGAGGAGTCGCAAATTATCAGACAGAGGGCAAACACTAGCAATAATAAAATAAATTACAAACTATGAATAATAAATAAATTCGAAAGAATGACAAGAGAGTTTATTTTAATAATAAATTTTAAAACTAGGGATAGAAAAAAAAACAATAAATAAATAAAATAAAAGTGTCAGCTCGACGGCGGTTAAAGGGCTTAGTTGGGAGTAATATAGCTTTATTAGTGTGGTACTGTGTGTAATATTTGAATGTTATTCTGTGTTCAGAACTAGAAATATTCATCTATATGGAGAATGTAGAAGAGCCTCCGCAGCATCTGAACCGATGCAGAGCAGCCACCCGGTCACTCTCCGCTTGTAGACGGCAATGCTAACCCCCTCAGTAGTTGAAATCTCGGCCGGTACATTACGGTAAAGCCAATGGGCTAAATGAAAACAGTTTCTAAGTTGAATTTATTGAATTACTTAAACGGGAAAATTGAATATTTATATGCAATCTGTTTCTAGTGGGATAATAATGTTGAATTCCATTGAAGACAAAGTTACTTTTTTTATAAAGACAAGTAAATTTTTTATAAATAATTGTTTTATATTTAAAACAGGGAATTTTTGGAAAAGTAAATGTGTTGGATATCTATGATTTTTGGCCAATAGTGTTTTAATAAGTGCTCTCTGTGAGACCGCAACAGGACGCAGGACACCCAAGGAGGCACCGCCCCACGCCAAGATGCCATACTCAAGCAATGTCTGCACATATGCATAGTAGACACAACGACAGTGTCCAGGACTCAGGAACCTTCCCAGCTGTGCAAAAGCATAATTCATTTCACGCAACCTCTGCCTGAGGTACTGCACATGGGCCACCCAACTCAACTTGTGATCTAATATTATGCCAAGATATTTGTGAGTTAAGACTTGTTCTATCTCAGGACAGTTACAGTCATTGGAGAATGGGTCACCACATGAATGCATCCTGAGCACCCTGGGCCCGGGGCTATTACGAAGGAATATAGGTAGACACTTGGATTTAGAAATATTAATTGACAACACATTGTTGTCAAACCAATTTTTTAGTTTAACGAGATCAGAGGAAGCATTATTGGATGTCTCAGTCCTATTCAGAATGTTTCAGATTCTATTAAATGATTCACTATGAAGAGATAGCAGACCTCGTGTGTCTCCAGCGTTATTGCCCTGTCACCAGCTGGCTCAAATCTTTGAATAGTAGACTTGAGATGCGCGGGAACACTAGCGTCAGGTGATCATTTTCCATAACGGCAAGGAAAGTTGTGTGAGTGCGCCACACCAGATTTTAATAAATAGTTAATGTTGTCCAAATGTTGAGGTTATGATATCACACACTGCTTCGTCACTTGATTTTTGGTCCAAAAAATTATTAAAATTATTGGTTCTTATTTGAAGATTGACAAAATACTTCAAATGAATCACAGAATGTATCACAATGGATCAATGTCTTATAAACTGGTTAATGATGATGATAATGATAAGTTTTTCTAATAATAATAAGATTTTCTCCAGTTCTCCAGTAAAGGTGATACAAGAAATATAATTATATCAAATCAAATCAAATCAAATCAAATCAAATTGGCTTTTATTTTGCATATAACAAAAAAACAAGAAAAAAACTTATAACTCAATAACATAACATAATTTTACAAACAGTGTATACTTTAGGCAGAACAAATTCTAAAAATATTATGCATCACAACCACTTAGGCCAGAGCCTGTGTGTGGTACATGGAGTCTGTTAAAATAGCCAATACTATTTAAATATAGGCCTAATAGCCTATATTGTTACTTAAAATAAGCATTTTATACTTATAGAGAGATATACTTTATACTAGAGAATATACTTTAAGAGAGAATATACTTTAGAGAATATACTATAAGAGAGAATACTATACTTTAAGAGAGAATACTATACTTTAAGAGAGAAGAATATTGCAAAAGTATTAGAAACTAGAACAATATAAAACTACAGTACAACACAAATCAGTGGAACAAAGAAACCATATATTGTTGCACTACAATAAACAACACAGCATATACTAGGGTAAGCGTAAAATCTATTTATATAAATTATAAAAACTGATCACGACTGACTGATTGACTCTCGCATGCATCAGCAAAAACCATAAAATTACCGTAATACTGTATTACTATAAACATCGTTTGAAATACAGCTTCCTTACAGATCGCAGATGCTCGCTATTCATTTTTATTTATTTTTCATTGTTATTAACAAATTTAATATTTTGTTTTATTTTTATTATTATTATTTTTATTATTATCATTACTATATGAGAAATTTTTCCAATTTTATCCAATTGATATGTTATTGAATTCAATAACATTCACTGCGTTGTCTCATCACAACATTCCAAATTATTTACTAAATGTTTAAAGAAGATGATAATAATAAGTTTTTCTTAATTCAATAACATTCTCATTTTCTCATTACAGCATTTCAAATTATTTACTCAATGTTTTAAGATGATGATAATGATAATATTTTTTCTGATAATAATGAGTTTATCTTCAGGTCTCCAGAAAATGTGATAAAACAAAAATATTCGATTGAATATTTTTAACTGGATTCGATAGCATTCACTGTGTTGTTCCATCACAACATTTTGAATAATTATTTATTTAGAGTTTTAAGATTTGAGTCATAGCGTACTTATGAGTCAATAAGTCATGCTCATTTGTATTATTATCTTTCATGATCCAAACATCAATACCCATCACCATTACTATTACAATCTATTAACCTTTCATGAAGCATATTCGCAATTATACCTAAAATTAGACACATTAAATGGAAAGAGCAAAATTTAACTTTCAGATTTCAACTTTCAAACTTCATCTGAAATCTCAACTACTTCATCCAAGTTATTGTAGCAAGCGACTAACCAAGTACCTCGAGCTTTATAATACGTTTTTAATGGGGCGAAATTCTAAACACTGAATACACCACTAAAAGCTTCAGACGCCAAATAAGAGGGGAGGAGGAGTTGATGCCATTCTGCATTCGTGGAGAGAAGAGAGAGAGAGTCAGAAAGAGAGAAATAAGAAAGAAGATCAAGAAGGGAAAGAGAACATGAGAGAAGTAGTGTAGAAGGAGGCAGAGGGTGGGAATGAGGAAAAGGAGGAGTAGGAGGAGGAGAAGAAGAAGAAGAAGAAGAAGAAGAAGAAGAAGAAGAAGAAGAAGAAGAAGGAGAAGGTGATGAAGAAGAAGAAGAAGAAGAAGAAGAAGAAGAAGAAGAAGAAGAAGAAGAGGAAATATAAGATGATAGAGAAGAAAAGATATGAGGCTTGGGAAGAATTGCTGTTGGTGCGAAATGGATGTGGCGAGAGAATCCTGACAATTTATTACTGTTGTAAGTGAAAAGTGCGCCAATTGACGAGATGGAGTGAGAAGGGAGAAGAAGAGTGAGAGAAAGTGAAGGGGAGAGAGCAATACACGGAAGGAAAGATGCAAGAGAGAGATGGAGAAAAGGTTATAAAGTGGGAGGTTGAACCGTTGGAATGGGTCGAGTGGAGTATGAGTAAAAGTAGTATGATGCAGGTGGAGGATAAAAAAGATTAGGAGAAAAATAGAAGCAGAAGAGAAGCAAAGAGAAGCAAAAGAGAAGCAAAGGAGAATCAAAGAGAAGCAAAAGAGAATCGAAGAGAATAAAAGAGAATCTAAGAGAAGCTAGAGAGAACCAAAGAGAAACAAAGAGAGGCAAGAGAAAATCGAAGAGAAACAAAGAGGAACAAAGAGAATCGAAGACAATCAAAGAGAATCAAAGAGAATCGAAGATAATGGAAGAGAATCAGAGAGAAGCAAAAGAGAATCAAAGAGAAGCAAAAGAGAATCGAAGAGAATCTAAGAGAAGCTAGAGATAACCAAAGAGAAACAAAGAGAAATAAAAGAGGAACAAAGAGAATCAAAGAGAATCAAAGAGAATCGGAGAGAATCAAGGAGAATCAAAGATGATCAAAGAGAAACAAACAGAATCAAAGAGAACAACAAGAAGGAGCAGAAGAGAAGCAAGACAATAGCTCGAGTAACAGAAGGAAAAAAATGGTGGAGAATAGAAGATAATAAAAAAGAAAGAAAGGCCAATCTGCCTTTGATGGTGATTATAAGTGGAAAGAAATGAAGGTCATATAAAATGAAGTTTAATGAAGGGGTTTCAAATTTAAATTTAAAATACAGGAAGAGAAGGAAAGAATAGACTCAGTAGAGGGGAGGGATGAAGAGAATAAATGACAAAGAACATGAACTTAAAACCATATATGGAGATGAAAAGGGATGTAATAAGGAAGATAAAAACTTACTGATTTATTATAAACGAAGTGGTTAGGGAGATATAATAGAGGAGATATAAGTTATAATAGAGAAAATGGTTGAGAGAAGAATAAGAAAATTTTGATATAGGGGAATTATTAGTCAAAAAAAGCTATGATGGGGAAAGAGGATGTAGAAAAATAGAAGAGAATCAAAACGGAATCAGGGATTAGAATAGGATGAAGTGATAGGAGGATGAAGACAAAGATGTGAGTGATGAAAGGAAGAGAATAAAGATGAGAGGAAAAGAAAGGTCAAAGAAGGTGGAGGTATGGGAGAAAATGATAAGAAAGTGAGTAGAATAACATTTCGATTATGTACTTATTGTATGAATGAATAAAGAATATTAATGAAGAATGACGAAAATGACAAAGTGGAGTGGAGAGAGGACATAACGGAGAAGATGATGAAGTGAGAAGAAAGAGTCAAAACAAACAGAAAGAGATGGAGAAAAAGATGATAATGAACAGGATTTGAGGAAGAAGGAAGGTGATAATATCAACGGGAGCTGAAAAGGAAAAGACAAAGTGATAGAAAACAAAAGAGAGATCACGTGAGGGGAACCACTGAGAAACAGCAGCAGCGATTGTAGATGAAGAGTATAAATAAAGCAGAGACAGAGAAGGTGAACTTTGAGAGTAATGGGATCAAGGGAGACAAGAAGACGCTTGAAAAATGGAATTTGTGCGTTGAATTTTCGCCACTTGCCACCTTTGTCTTGGGAGACAGGGGTGAGGATTTATTGAAGGTGGTTGAGTAGAGTTCAGAGTTGTGGTGAGAGGAAGAAGATGAGGGTGAAGAGGAAGAAAGAGAAGAAGAAGAAGAGGGAGAAGAAGGAGAAGAAGGTGAAGAAGGAGGAGAAGTAGAAGGAGAAGAAAGAGAAGGAGAAGAAGGAGAAGAAGGAGAAGGAGAAGAAGGAGAAGGAGAAGATGGAGAAGGAGAAGAAGGAGAAGGAGAAGAAGAAGAATAGGAAGAAAAAGGGTGGAGGGGGAGGAGGAGGAGGAGGAGGAGGTTGAATAGGAGGAAGAAGTGGAAAAGAAGAAGAAGGAGAAGGGGTGGGAGGAGAAGAAGAAAAAAAAGAAGAAGAAGAAGGAGGAGGAAGAGAAGAGGGAGGAAAAGGAAGAGGAGTAGGAGGAGAAGAAGAAGAATAGGGAGAAAATGAAGAGGTGAGTATGAGGAGGAGGAGGAGAAGAAGAATAGGGGAGGATAGAAAGAGGAGGAGGAGGAGTAGGAGAAAGTTGAGTAGGAGGAAGAGATGGAGGAGGAAGAGGAGGAAAAGTAGAGGAATAGGGAGAAAAAAAAAGCAGGAGGAGGAGGAGGAAGAGGAGGAAAAGAAGAAGAATAGGAGAATAGGAAGAAAAAAACAGGAGGAGGTTGAGTAGGGGTAGGACGAGTGGGAGGAGGAAAAGGAGGAGAAGGACGAGGTTGAGTATGATGAGGAATAGGAAGTTCGGGGATGAGGATGAGGAGGAGCAGAAGCATAGGAAGAGAAAAAAGAGGAGGTTGAGTAGGGTAGGACGAGTGGGAGGAGGAAAAGGAGGAGAAGGACGAGGTTGAGTATGATGAGGAATAGGAAGTTCGGGGATGAGGATGAGGAGGAGCAGAAGCAAAGGAAGAGAAAAAAGAGGAGGTTGAGAATAAGGATGTAGGAGGTGGAGTTGGAGGAGGAGGTGGAAGAGGAAGTGTTTGAAAAGTAAGAGGTTGAGTAAGAAGATGTGGAAGAATAGAGTGAAGAAGAAGAAGAAGAAGAAGAGAAGAAGAAGAAGAAGAAAGAGAAGAAGAAGAAGAAAGAAGAAGAAGAAGAAAGAAGAAGAAGAAGAAGAATGAGAAGAAGGAGAAGAAGAAGAAGAAGAAGAAGAATGAGAAGAAGAAGAAGAAGAAAGAAGAAGAAGAAGAAGAAGAAGAAGAAGAAGAAGAAGAAGAAGAAGAAGAAGAGAAGAAGAAGAAGAAGAAGAAGAATAAGAAGAAGAAGAATGAGAAGAAGAAGAAGAAGAAGAAAGAGTCGAAAAAGAAAAAGAGGAAGAAGAAAGAGAAAAAGAAGAAGAAGCATGAGAAGCGGTGGGAGGATAATAATAATAATAATAATAATAATAATAATAATAATAAGAAGAAGAAGAAGAAGAAGAAGAAGAAGAAGAAGAAAGAGGAGGATGAGTAGTAGAGGAAGAAAAAGAAAGAGGAGGAAGAGGATGAGGAGGATGAGGAGGAGAAGAAGAAAAATAGGGAGAAAAAAGGTGAGGAGGAGAAGGCTGAGGAGAAAGAGGAGGACGAGGAGGAGGAGGATGAGGCGTTGGAAGATGAATAGGTGGAGGAGGTTGAGTGATGGTGGAGAAGGATGAGGAAGAGGAGGAGGAGAAAGAGCAGGAAGAAAGTGTGATGTGGAAAGGGTTAATCTTGAGTGGAGTGATGTGGAATGGTGAGGGGTGGTGGAGAAGCGGGCAATACGTGTGAGAAGGTAGCACCCTTGTCGAAGTATAGCGCGACGGAGAGCTTTGCTTGTTGGAGGTTAAAAGTTGGTGGATTTTAACGCTTCGCCCCGCTTTGGTTCTTTATCAGGCTTAACTGCTTGAAGACGGCTATTCGGCTGTTCTCTTCAGTAGTGGCTTGATGGTTATAGGTGCTGAGTGGTTGGTGGGGGGTGGGTTGGTGTCGAGGAGGGGCATGTCGGTTGTATTTTGCAAGAAGAATGGCATAAAACAAATGGTGGCGATTAACAAACTCTTATGCAACTCACCCACACACACCCACATACACACGCACACACACACGAGATCAGATGAAGTTATGGAGAAAAACACAGAGAGGGTGAGATGGAACAAGAAGAGGAAGGAGTGAGAGGATGTTTGAGGGGATAGATAGATAGATAGATAGGCTGCCTTTATTTTAACCTGAAGGGCGAAGTTAGGGCGCAGCCGGCCCTCTCTCACACTTAACCCTCCTATACAATTCTAATCTATAGAATCTTTATATTAAACCCCTTACATCACAACATAAGGAAATAATATTCCGAATAGGATAATAAGTAATAAGTTTATGATAAAAAAAGTAATAAATCAATATTTGAAAAAAAAACAATTTCATTCAATTTAGTAGAATATATTTTAGACTGAGAAAGAATAAAAGAAAGTTGGGGAAAGGGTGAAGGAAGAAGAATTAGAAGAATGGAAAAGGAGTAATGAGAAACAACGATGGAGGAAGAAAGAAGGAATAGAGAGGAATAAGAAGGAATGAGGGAAAGAGGGAGCGGGAAGGAAGTAGATTGAAAGAAGGGACGAAGGTAATAACAACAACAGAGGAGAGGAGGTGGGTAGAAGTAAAAAGAAAGAGAAGAAGAAAGAATAGAAAAACGAATAAAAACGTATTCAAGGAAAGGAATACAAGATGTATGAGATGAATAACAGGAAGCAATAGGAAAACTTGAGATCAGATGGAGTTATGGAGAAAAACACAGAGAGGGAGAGGTGGAAAGAAGAAGAGGAAGGAGTGAGAGCATGTTTGAGGGGAGAGGGTGAAGGAGGAAGAATTAGAAGAATGGAAAAGGAGTAATGAGAAACAACGATGGAGGAAGGAAGAAGGAAGAGATAGGAATAAGAAGGAACGAAGGAAGGAGAAAGGGAGTAGAAAGAAAGAAGGGCCGCAGGTAATAACAACAACGGAGGAGAGGAGGTAAGTAGAAGAAATGAGAAAGAGAAGAAGAAAGAATAGAAAAAGGAATAAAAACGTATTCAAGGAAAGGAATACAAGATGTATGAGATGAATAACAGGAAGCAATAGAAAAACTGGAGAGAATATATATAGAGTAAAAAGTATTGGAGAAATAAGTGAAAAAGGCGAGAAAATTAATGAATAGGATGCGAAAAATAGAATAAAATAGAAGTGAACAGACCAGTGTTGAAGAAGACTTTGAATAATAATAATATCGAGTGACCTGGCTGGCTCAGGTCTGGTGTCAGAGTTTTCAGGTCGCAACTGATCAATTTCAGGGCCTCTGACATGACCTAACGACTGCTTTTTAGGCAGCCGGGACCGACGGCTTAACGTGTCCATCCGAAACACGGATAAAGACTTTGAATAAAAAATATTGATACAGGGAAAGTAGTTGATGTAATACTCTTTGTTGGAAAAAAATAAAGTTTGTGTTTTTTTAATAAAAGAGGGAATTGGAATAAGCATGTCTAGAAAGAAGTGGAGGATTAACAGATACTATGATAAAATGAGAAAGAAAATATATGGAATTATGACTAATCAGGTGAAGTATATCGTAAGGAGAATATACTATAAAGAGTATATAAATACAATAACATGGGAAGCTTGTGAAAATGGAAGAATTAATTAAGAAAAATACATTGTAAAGAAATGTATAATTAGAGAGTTGATTCATGGTACACATAGTGTACCAATACATTATCATCATGGGATAAAGATTGTTTATAAGTAAGAAAGCTTTGGTATTATTACCTTCCAAGTGCAAAAGAATCGAAAGATGAATCTACTATTATCAAAGAGGAACAATAGCATAGAGAAACAATAGCATAAGTGGATATCCCATGGTATAGGGCGTTTATGTCGCAACTTTTACTGTTATCTCAAGCTGATAGTCCACGTAGTTCTTTCCTGTGAAGCTTTATGACGCTGGTAGTCTCTCATATTGTGCCGTTCATACACTCTTACCCGGTCAAAACAGTAAAAATTGACAGTAATCGGCTTGAGATAACAGTAAAATCTGCGACATAAACGCCCAATACCATTGGATAACATTGGACTTATGCTATTGTTTCTCTATGCTATTATGAACACATAAACTAAACCATGTTTGAAGAACATTATCAAATGGGTTGAGATAATAGAATAGGAAGAGGCATGAGAACAAAAATGTAGATAAGATGATGAGACTTGAGAGAAATGTGAGGTTGGGAGACTATGGAAAATGACTAAGAAAAATGTGAGGTTGATAGAAATATGAAAAACCTGCAAGGAAAAAGGAGGGAAATTATCAACACTTACCTAAGCACATTTAAACTTCTCACGTAATTTTACCCCATTCAGTATTATCGTCACCTCTTTCACCCTTGTTCAAGGCCAACACACACCTTCAATACATATATATAAATATACTCCATCACAATACATAATATACTTCAAACACCTACATCACACACAAACACACACCGAACGACTTTTATACAAATTAAATACGTTACAGCCTCCCCCCAAACAACACTCACCAACTTTGTCATTAAATCTCCTCTAAATATTACTACAACTCGCAGCCCTTGAGGATATAGGGGGCTCTCAAAGGGACCAAGGGCTGGTGCACTCCTTTGCTTATTGTTTCACTTTACTCTGTACTTTCCCTGTCTCGCTTCCACTTCAACCCTCTCACTATCTCCATCTTGCTTCCATCTCCTTCACCGCCTAATGTTGAGGTTTAAGATGCCTTGAAACAAGGATCCCAGCTTAGCGTGAATAATAGTGTCGCCAAAGCACGTGATTCGGCAGCAAAGAGGATTTGGCGTGTACATTATTGATTGCAGTGCATACATTGTTCACTTGCACATGTACGTATGGCTTCCTATTTGCAGCAATAACTGTTGAGATTTATGAGGTATTTGTTAACTGCGATGCATCTGTGCAGGAGACTTTGTTTCGAAGCTGCTGGTAGTTGCATTGAATCATTTGTAGCGAGTAGTTAGTTGGCTTATTGGATTCAACCCTTTGTGACTTAACAAATATTATGTAAGAAATATGTGTTGCTCTTTAGTGACTCAATTGAGAAACAAGAAATAACTTTCAACAAGTGCTTCTTTATCATTTGTTCTCGAGTATCAGAGGCATTGTCGATGCATTGTTGTAAAAGTGGTGTATTCATTCGAGTGATAACGACAAGCTTGGAATTTATTCTAAGTGAAAATAGTAATGAATACTGGTGGATCTGAGAAAAAATCTAAAAATACTGTACATACATTATTTAATGATGCATCTTTGTAGCTCTGAGCGTTAAAGGAGCTATGTAAGTCCACATAATATTTTCAATGAGTCATAGAAAGTAAATATTTTGGAATTATTCAATTCCATCCATCATATTCTCCTATTTTGAACTTCTCTTCCAGCCTATGATCAAGCCACTTCCACTGGTCAATTCTCGAGTTTTAATAACTGAATTCACTGATGAATAAAAATATCAGAGCTTCATCTTCGAATTTGACATTTCCTCCTACTAAGTTATCTAGGTACTTTTTATTTCTCTTCTTCTTCTTCTTCTTCTTCTTCTTCTTTCATTCAAGGTTCATTCAAGGTTTCATTCAAGGTATAGCCTTCCAATGTAACTAAAGCCTGTTCATCAGTAGCAAAATGCCTATTGTATTTATAATTGGTTTGTCTATGATTCAACCCCTAGCCAGTTATTATCAAAGAAAGAAAATGCTAATTTTAACGCTTCATTCTAGAATGATAAAACAAAAATAATCTCTCAACAGAATGAAGGAAAGTCTGCAAGCATTCTTCTAGAGCTTCATCTTCGAATTTGACGATTCCTCCTACTAAGTTCTTATTTCTCTTTTCCTTCTTCTTCTCCTTCTTCTTCTTTTTCTTCTTCTTCTTCCATTCAAGGTTTAGGCTTTTGCCTGTTCCGACTCACACAGTATAGATCAAATCCATTACATTATACACTTCATATAACCATTTATATATAAAAATGTAAATTGAAACTTTTACAGTAAACCTAAAATGAAATTTGAATTTTTCAGCAGCTTTTACATAGTTATATTATTGTCATCTTTTCCAAGATAAGATTGTCATCTTTTCCAAGGACTACCCATATCTCTTTTCCCTGTAGGCGGTAGTTCAGAATCTTCAAGGGAATCCTTTCTGCTGGCATCCTGTTGACATTATCTCTCCATTGCATTGATTGCGATAAGATATATTACCTTCTTGCTGAAGGCACCCATTTCTTGTCGTCCAGTTCTATTAGGTTATTGAAAGATCAGTTCGATTGAACTATAAATTTCATGATAATTCACAGATAATCTCATCAAGTCAACCAGATCGAACTTATGTATAAGAGATCCATTTGATCATATCATTGTTAATGAATGATCATACCATAAAATTCTTAACTAATCTCATCAAGTCAACACAATCAAATTTGTTCAGTCACACAATATCATTCCACAACACGATAATGTTTTAAACATTAGCAAAGTTGGTTGATAAATCAGGGACATTTCTGTTAGTATGACGCCGCCAGCTCATTCAGATAATATTAAAGTCTCGCCTCGCCCAGCGTTGAGCCGCACTGCAACTTTATGCCTGCTAATACGGACTGTTGCTCTTTGGCCATTCGCTGTGACTCGTTTTTCAAGTCCACAGCACTGCATGGCAGAACATAGAGCTGGCAGAACATAGAGCAAAGCAGAGCAGAACAGAAAGCCATCACTCTTGCTTGCCAATGTGCTTAACAAGTGTGCTCCAGTATTTTCGAGCCGAGTGCTATTTATCCCAACGAGCTGGCCGGAAGAAATACACCACGCACGCTGTGCTCTTGCTTTTAATCCTTGTTTTTCATCGCTTTTGCTTGTTTTGTTTCCTCATAACTATTTTTGTACGGCCATGCTTGATTTCTCTCTTCTAATCTATGTCAACTTTTAAAATATTTCCATTAATAAATAAATCCTTAGTTCAATTAATGGAATTAACGTTTTGGTAGAGAGTTAGTGGGGAGGATATTTTTAATATTCTTTCCGAAGAATGGACATTGATATCTCCAAAGCTCCGCCAATTTATGTAGATGCATAACAATATAATTATAGTTATTACATTACAAATTGCTATTTCATATCATGTACAGTTCAATAATTATTTTCTTAGTCTATATTATGTGAATTCATCTATAATTTTGCTGTATTGTAAGCTATTGTATATGAGTGTATAAGCCAGTATATATTGTAATCTACATAAATAAAGTACTCAATCAATCAATCAACTTGGTTCTCATTCACAGTTCATCTGGTGAATGTTTTCAACAATCTATCACATCAATTACATGCTGTAGCCTAGAGTGATAAAAAGTAAAATACATTGTTTTCTTTCACTTCTCAACAAATTATACTGAGATTCTCATTTCAAAGTTTATACTTCGATAATTCAAATCAAATAATCTCAATTCACAAAATAAAATACAGCAGAGAAAAAAATATATATACATGATGAATATTCCCCACAATTCAACAATTTGTTGTTCTGGGTGTGGGGAATGAGTATAGCAACAATAACAGGAGAAGATTTCTATAATAAATAATGAAACAATTGAATATAAGTATGAGGTAGAATAGTTAGAAAAAAAGAGTCTAAATTAGAATAATTCATAATTATGTTTCAAGATTCGCTCGTTATTTTTATTTATTGATAAACAGAACACAATTCTCTAAAATGATCGTGTTTATATTTCACAGCTGGCTATATGTCATCTTATGAATTTCGGGGATGCGATATTTTGATTTTTCACATACTCACTTGCTCACACACTTTTTTACTATCCACAGCTGTTTCAGTCAAGGATGAATTATTCTTCTTATGTCGTTCAGCGAGTTTTCCCAAGGATGAGACCTAGTGCAATCGAATCTTTATATCATAAACCTACTATGTTCCAAATTTCGTGAAAATCGTTAGAGCAGTTTTCGAGATCCGTTAAACATAAATAACCAGATATAAAAATAATCAGATATATAAATACATTAATTGCTCGCTTAATATAATAGGATTCATGAACTTTTTTTCCCACCTTCAGTCCTCACTATCTCTGCCTCCCATTCCTTCTCCATTTTTGTTTCTAAATTGATTACAGTTCCATCCTAGGTACCAAGAATTCTATTTTTGTGGATGTTCCATTGTGATGTATTGAAATACCCACTATGAGGACACTAACTTGCACTTTTTGTTAGATTTTGTATCGATTTTAGTGATTCAACTACTATAAATAACAAGGTATGTTCCAACATTTTTTTATGGAAATAGTTCTGTATTCTAATGTATAATTCTAAGTAGACCTATCAAAGTTTCTGTTTCTCACTTCATGAAGTCTCAGTGCTCTATATTACATATTATCGGATGTTTCCTTTCTGATTACACCAAATTCACTAATTATTATTAATTTTTTATTTACACCATTTTTTATTTACAACTTAATTATTTTACACCATATTCGAGTAGACGAAAATCGAGTCTGCAATCCAAACGATTAACATTCTCTTCCAAGTGCCATCCATTTGAGAGTTTTTTAATACTACCACGGTTTGAAAACCTCTTGCTGATCATCAAGGAAGTGAAAAAACTAGAAACCTCTCAAAACATTATCCAAAAATTTTCAACGATCCCACCACTACACACCATCATCAATACCGTTATACTCTCCCCATTACCAAAAGCATTACAACCCCAACCCTCGACTCTCTCCTGTTGTTTATTTCAAATTCGTCCCGAACGTCATTTATGCCATTGTTGCCGTTGAAAAGAGAACATGCATGCATAGTAATGTATGTGGCGATACGATCTAGCCGTTGTGAATGCATCGCATACCATCAGCCGTGGGCTTTGAATTTGTCTCTGTCGGCCATTTTTGAGCCATGCTATCGCTTCACTATCAATGACTCCACTCTATCTATGTTTATTACATTGTAATGCACCAGGGAGGCCAGTTATAGTGTATATCATCCTCTGGCTATGACCTACGCTGTGATAACAGACACCCCTCCTATAACTCTACTCCCAGTTGACAGAGCTGTGAGCCCCCTAAAATGACTGTGAGTGTGCTGTGCTCAGTCAATAAATACACCTTCGCTTAGATGCTAATTCAATTTGTGAAGCGCGCGAATAACAGGTATCGTGTCCTGGTATCTGCCAGAAAATTCAATGGATCCATTGAAAAAGGTGTGATTGGCACTTGACGTCAAAGGTTTTATGGGATAGAAGAGTATGGAAGAGTTAGGTATCATTAACTACAATTGATAACACAATTTGCAGAGTTAGGGATCATTGACTAAAATTGATAACACAATGACTCAATATCTAAAACTATAACGTATGAATAGATTTGGATGAAGAATATTCTCTACTTGACAATGAGCTATCCTGATTTATGAAGAAATGACTCGATAATATTATCCAAAACTATATATCGTATAAGTAGATTTGAATAAAAAATGTTTTCCACTTGAGCAAGCTAACCTGCATTATGATTTTAACGCATTTACATTTGGACTGTTGTATAAATTAGAATTGGAACCGTTTTGGGCTTATAAGCCTGTGGTACTTTTCTGTAAGTTGTATAATTCTGAATGATTGAATAAATAAAAGCTTCTCTAGCATTGTCACGTTATTTTTTATATATTTAAATAACGATTAGCCTCCTGCTTGGCATCAGTCGGTAGAGCATGAAATATTTTAATATAATTATAAAAATTAGGTCGTGGTTTTTAATAGGATACAGTCTCATAAAAATCTTTATAGGCCCAGATATGAGCTTCCACTATAATTCTGATAATTCATTAAAAAAAAAAATATATATATATATATATATTATATATATATATATAATATATATATATATATATATATAATATATATATATATATATATATGGTATTTATCCTATAGTATTGAGGAATTAAAATAAATTGCACACCATAAACAATTTGATACATATATTAACAAATATTGCAAAAATAGATCAGGGCAAAAAATATAAAGAGCGATAAAAAATATATAATATAAAATAGAACAATAATAGAAATCAATAAAATATCACAGGCTAAATACTATTCTCAAAATTTATAGCACGAAACGTTACCATGTGCTTTTATTTTATAATCATATGCATCCTTTTGTATGTAGCTGCGATATTAGCCTGCTGATACTTGTCGACTTGGACAATTCCATTAAAAATAGATTCCTTAAAATCAGCTTGATAAATTGACAACCAATAATCCAAATATATATATTAAATTCTATAGTATCTAATAGATTTCTCTGCAATGAATATATATTTTATCTCAGGGTGCAAGATTCGGCACCTGACGGAATAAATAGAGCAATTCATCTAGTGAATCAGAGCTACGACAAACTATCGCAAATTATATTGCAGAAATTAAAGATCATATGAATATGTATTACTAGCCTAGATTTTATACTTCTTTGATTTATAGAACTTCCGATATGTACTACGTATGTATGACTCGTTATTCTTCTAATAACATACCTTTAATACTATATTTACTTGCGCAAGTATTTTTTTTACTAAATTCTTAATTTATGACAAAACCCTTTCGACGAACTAGCTTCGATTATTATGTAATTTCGAAGCACTGAGGGCGCCCTATCACTATTTCAATATTTCTCACTCACGTGTCGAAATTTTCTTATGAGCTGCTGATGTCGATCCAAGTCCTGGTGGTCCTGGACTATGGTGGCCGGAGTCGTCTCTTCCAAGGGGTTACAAAATTGTTTTAAAAAAATGAAAATGACTTTTGCTTTATAAGAGCATCACAAAGTCTTATAAGAAATTTAGTGATTCAATCTAACTTTAAATTTTTACAAGTTATAGCAAGGTATTACGCTCTATAATATTTAGGGACCTCTCATGGTGGCATTTGGCAGGCGAGTGTTGGTTCTC
This sequence comes from Nilaparvata lugens, assembly GCF_014356525.2. Classification (NCBI taxonomy): domain Eukaryota; kingdom Metazoa; phylum Arthropoda; class Insecta; order Hemiptera; family Delphacidae; genus Nilaparvata; species Nilaparvata lugens. The sequence continues at coordinate 3,934,963 of NC_052513.1, forward strand.
CTTTCTCAATTTTACGATTCTCATTTCCGATTTCTAAATTTACATAAAATTTGATTATCCTAGTCCTCCGCCATTCAAGGTTCAAATAGACCGTACTAAAATATTAAATTATTACTTATGTTGTATGTTTAATAATTTCTTTGCCTTCGGGCCATATCCAAAATATAGACTATACAACAATTTTATACAAATTCTATTTATTTGTAGAAATATATACAAATATTTTTGAATCGGCATACTATTGCCGCCTATCAATTGCCATTATGTGATTGGTGCATGCAAATTATTTCAGTATTCATGCGCCTGGTAACCTCCTATTTCCTGGATACATTTAATTATTTTTATTAGGTTTTTTAAATATGCTCTCTACATGCTAGTTAATTTTTTATATGTTATTATTTGTTTCATGCATCATAATAATTAGCCACGTGAGACCTTTTATTCCTCAAATTGCATACCGTTTTGCCACAATAAATTTCTGCCAAGGTGTTTGGTCAGATTCTACGTTGCATGGCTCGGTCGATCATTAGGTCGCCGATCACTAAATGTTTATGCCTAACCTCAACCTTCAATATTTTATATAATATTATATATTAGCAAAAAATTATTCCAATTCCTCTTAGGCTGTTGTACAGTTTAGCCAGGACAATCTGATATTATCTAATCTTTATGTTATCTCTTTGGCGATATTAGCCAGTTACTTTACTCAGACCTATAAATATTTCAGCTAGGGATTTTTTATTTATCTATCCAAATTTCAATATGTTACAGCATTTGACTAGTTCAAGATCAATATTGCTCTTGCTCCCAGAAAGATTAAAATTATTTCTTATATTTCTACAATAATGAGAACTGCCTTGGAGAGGATATTCCGGTGTGACAATGTAATGAACGAATTATGTTCAATCTAGTAAACTTACAAAATCTCTTGAATGAATCAATATTATTTTCAACTTCAAATTTTCATATTTCGGAATGTGTGTAACCTTATCTAAATTTGGGAGAGGAATAGCATAAGCCATAGGTTTACCTTATTTTTCGTTTTCCTATTATTTTGATGATGCACTTGTATGAGTGTATGAATTGATAAAGAATCATGATCGATGAGATAGTAATTCGATTGGAAATTTGTAATTTTATAGTGCTCATCAATATATTGTAAGAAATAGTCCAATAAAAATAATTTTTCGAATTATTAGAAATGGATTCAATTTCATATCAAGGATAAGTCGTTATTGTATAACAGTTAAGATTATTCCCCCTCAACAATTGTGGACTAATTCTACAAACTTCCTGGGCTACATTCACATTTGTGACGTCATCGAACCTTATTAATACTTTAGGCATTTAAATACCTCATTATAACTATATTATGTACGTTATAGTGCTTATCCTATACTATTAAACGAGCAATTTCTGTTTTTATGTCACCGGATCTCAAAACGGCTCCAACGATTCTCACGAAGTTTGGAACAAAGTATTTGATTGCACTAGGTCTCATCCCTAAGAAAATTCGCTGAAGGCAATTGAAAGGATAATAATGATCTATCCTTGGAAAAACAGCTGATAATTTCGTCGTCTGTCAATGATAGAAGTGAGTGAGCGAGTGCATGTGTGTGGGACTGAAACAGAACAAGGTCTATAAATACAGGTAATGACACTCATGTTCCTTATGGAGCGGCCATTTTATGGGTTCTTTATGGCGGTACATTTGAAAATCCAATCTAATTAAATTTGCTCGTAACAAAATTATGCATTTTCAAAACAATATTCTAGTTCAGATAATATGTGAATTCAGGTTTTCAATTTTTTAATAATGACATTTCAATAATAAATGCTACAATTATTCATTTATTTATTATTAAAAATTGTTCTTGTTCTTGTTGATCGAGGATTATGATTCAAAAGGCATTGGGACAAGACAGAAATATGCGAGGCCAATTTCAAAAAAGGGTTTCAAGTTCTCGATCAATTAAATCTAAAAATCAACAATTCAGATCCTAGTTGGAATCTAATTTATTAATATTCTGTCGGAACCATTTATTTCACAATTCAAATCCAAGCAATATCCCTTGAACAATATTACAAAATAACACATCATGTTGTTCAATCCATAACGATAACAGCTGATAAATTTGAAAATTGGTGAACCAGGACCCCATAAAATGGCGATTTTGCAATGCATCACGGGATTGTGTTATGACCTGTATCTATAGACCTTGAGACAGAATCATGACTCAGCTGTTGAACTATTGTTATCATTCTATCAGGTACTTAGTGCCTGTTGCACAAAAGCCTGTTAAATTTTAATCACGATCAATCCCAGGAGAACCAATTAGAGAAGCCGTTCTTTTCTAAATGATCTTTTCTGATTTCGTTCACGTGAAATTAATCAGGATCTAAATTTAACCGGCTTTCATACAACCGGGCCTATGTGAGAGATTTTTTCATTCCACTGGGAATTAATCTCATTTCAATGTGATTACTATGAGTCCACTGTATAAACTATGAATATACTGTATTATAATTTCCTCTTTTGTAATAAATTCTTTATGCTTTTGTACTCCAGAGCGGAGCTCGGTCCCCCGATATTTACTATATTATAAGCACTATAGTACTTGCAGTGCACGAGGATCGATACCTTCAAAAGATGAGAATACTGATTGAAGCACAGGCGACAGTACCACTTATTTCCGATATAGTCGCTATTTTGCATTCTTCCCTCCAATTTGCAGGTGAACTTTGATCACCGGTAGGCTCGACTCCAACTGGAATAAAATTGAATAATACAAAAAGTTGGCTCGTTGGTCTGAGCCTAGATCACGCCCTTGGGAGGCCTTCAAAGTCATCCATCACACGACCCTCGCTTTTCCGAGAGCTTTCCCGTCAGCTTTTCCGGGGACTTGCGCCTTTTATTCGCCATTTCAATGCCTACATCGAGTTATTACTATTTCTTGGAACACTCCAACACTTCATGGGTCTTTGCTTCGATTGTCAATGTTCTTTTCTACGTCTTGAATGATTGGAATTCCTTTTGAAACTTTTTCATTCTGTCATGACTATGATATAGAGTTCATTAATAATTATTGAGTAATATTATATATTTATAAATATTATACAGAGTGGGTGAAAAGTCCGAAAACGGCTCAATAACTCATACACAAAAGTAATTTGACGGTGGGTGTGATTGGGGATCCTAATCAAATTGAATATTCTACTTTACTATGAGTTTAAAAATCTGGTCAGCCATCTTGGATCCGGCATATTGAATGCAACTTTATTTTTTAAAATAGGAAGGTGGTCATGCGATACATGATTTTGATAAGGAATTTCAAGAAAAAATGAATGGCGAAAACCGCATATCAATATCTCGAACCGTTTCGAAGATACTCACATTATTAATCGATACTTTTCAAAGCAGAAAGGAGAGAAAAAGTATGAGAACAGCTTAGTATCTCATAAAAAATGTGATGTCAAGGTGGGTGTGATTGGGAATCCCATTCAAATTGAAAATACTACTTTACTATGACTTTGAAAATCTGGTCCGCCATCTTGGATCCGCCATTTTGAATGCAACTTTATTTTTTAAATAGGAAGGTGGTTATGCGTTACATGATTTTGATACGGAATTTCATGAAAAGATGAATGGTGAAAACCGCACGTCGATATCTCAAACCGTTTAGAAGATATTTATATAATTAATCAATACCACTTATGTATTTCATTTTTGATTTGCTTGGTATTGATCAATAATGTGAATATCTCCTGAAAGGTGTGAGATATCGATGTGCGGTTTTCGCCATTCATTTTGTCTTGAAATTCCGTATTGAAATCATGTATTGAATGACCACCTTACTATTTGAAAAAATAATGTTGCATTCAATATGCCGGATCCAAGATGGCGGACCAGATTTTTAAACTCATGGTAAAGTAGAATCTTCTACAGTATTTGAGTAGGATCCCCAATCACACCCACCGTCAAATTACCTTTGTGTATGAGATATTAAGCCGTTCTCGGACTTTTCACCCACTCTGTATAAATAATAATAATTATTGAAATATAATCGAACATGATAATAATTTAATAAATAATTATTAATGATATTGTTGATATTGGATCATTGAGTTTTTCAAATAATTGGATACACTGAACTATTCTACATAAATCACATATACCCGCTATTGATATTCATTACCAAAACTCCCCATAACATCACCATGATCTGTTATCAAAAAATTCCGTACCAACCATGATATTAATCGAAAAATAGCTACAAATTGCAACAAAATAATTGACAGTGTAGTGAGGTCTACTTCTAACTCAGAGAAACTAAGACTCTCTTTAACACTCTAAACTGTTGTCCAACTACAGTACTTGGTAGATAATATCAATCCAAACTAATATGGAAGAGTTTTCTCCATTATATTTTGTATTGGTTCTATAATTCAGACCTAGTAAAAGTGACTAGCAATTTCTCAGGTTTTGATGGATAGATGAGACATAATCGTTTCCTAGAAAAATTGACGCAAACCTGGCTAAGATTGATTGAAGAAAGCACAAACCTTCAAACCTCATTAATTCACAACGATCTCCCGTCTACACGACGCAAACTTAGCCCGGCGTGTAGACCGGGCATAAGATAACTGTGCAAGGTCTACTAATTGTTCACATAAATACTAGTAAGTTTCAGAGCTCAATAATGAGACGTTTATATCTCGAAAACTATCAAACGATTTGGACACTTGGTCACTTTGAACTCCATCAATGAATTAGAACTCTATCAAGAAATTCAAACTTTTCGGTCACATTAGATCGTCGGTTCTGACTGTTAAAACGTTAGGTCATGTCAGACCCCCTGAAATTGATCAAGTGCGGCCTAAAAACTCTGACACAAGACCGGAGCCGGCCAGATCACTCTGTAGTATTATTGCTATTAAGTCACTTTGCAATCCACCACTTCATTCACTTTTTTTCATCTTCAGTCCTCACTGGTTCATAGTCATGACTATGATATGAAATTCATTCATTAAGTAATAATCCACCATGAAAAAAATTCAAAAATAATGATCAATGATAATCTATACATGATAACTTACTTATATGAGATCATTAATAATTAATTGACAAATAACAACAAATTGTAATAATTCTAATCAATTTTTTCATGAGTCATGTTTTTTCACTGTCCCTACAGCAGGGTGCAGCAATAACAATAAATATAAAAGTTTTAGTAATTATAAACATGAACTATTCAAAATAAATCACATATACCCGCTATTGATATTCATTACCAAAACTTCCCCATAACATCATCATGATCTGCTATCAAACAATTCCGTATCAACCATCGCATTTGCATGTGATTTACATTCATACTACCCGATATCGCTTTGCAAATTGTATCACAGATTACAGCACCAATGGAGGGGAACAACCTTTTGAAATCTAATCGAATTGACATATCTATTGAACACAGCCAAATAACAACAGAGACAATGACTGTCTCTTTGTGGAGAGGGAGACTATATCAGATAAGAGAGAGAGAGAGAGAGAGAGAAAGTGCGAGAGTGTAAGAGGAAGAGTATTATATGACCATTGTGCAGAGGAATGAAGAGGCAGAGTATATCAGACTAGAGTGAGAGAGAGTGAGAATGAAGGAGGGGCATGAAGAGTATAGCTGACAAGAGAGTGGAAGAGAGAGCGAGTATAGTAGACAATGACAACTGTCTCGTTGTGGAGAGAGAGTGAGGGGTCAGTCTCTATATGCGTACAAACATGGGGATTCGGGAAAGTTTACACGTTCGATTACCAGGGGAGGCAATATTGTTGAATGACCAAAAAGGGAACGCCTATGAAGGGCAATCCGTGGAGGTACTCCACAGATGAACAATGGATGAGTATATTATTTGTGGAGGTTATTAGAGGAGACATCGCTAGGGATTATGGTTTCCATTGAGGGGTGCAGGTGAGTGGAAGAGGAAGGGAATTGAGAGAGATTGATAGAAAAAGTTAGGGATAGAGAGAGAAAGGAATAGAGTGGGAAGAAGAGACAGTAAGAGAGAGAGGAAGAGTAAGAGGAAGAAGAAGGGATTTGAGAGGGATTGAGAGAGGAAGAGACAGTGATGGATAGAGAGAGAGAGAGAGAGATAGAATGGGAAGAAGAGACAGTAAGAGAGAGAGAAAGGGTTTAAGGAAGAAGTAGGGAATTGAGACATATTGAGAGAGAAAGAGACAGTGATGGATAAAGAGAGAGAGATATAGTGGGAAGAAGAGACAGTAAGAGTTGGAGACAGAAAGAGAAAGAGAGAGAAAATGGATAGAGAGATATGGAGAGAGAGAAGGTGGGAATGAGGAGGAATGGTGAGAGGGGAATGTGTGAGAGAGAGGGGTGGAAATTGAGAGAAAAAGAGATTTAAAGAGAAAGAGTGAGGAAGAGGGAGTGGGAGAGTGTCACAGGAATTGAGACAGAAAATGATAAAAAAGAGACGAAGGAAATATATAGAGGGGATAATCAATTAGTAAACATTCATTGAATATTATTTTATTTTATAACCTGACGATGGTGTGATCACCGAAACTGGTTGTTGAAATATTTTTAAGTTTTTTTTTTTTAATAAAGGGTGCTTTAAGATATTCATATTGTTTTATTAATTTTATTAATATAGAGGGGATTATGGTTTTCATTGAGGGGTGCAGGTAAGAGGAAGGGAAAGGGAATTGAGAGAGAAAGATACATTGAGGGATAGAGATTAGATTAGATTTCTTTATTTATGCATGTTACAATAATTACTGGCTTATACACTAATTTACATTAGATGACGATAATGCTAGTTTTCGAAGAATTTCACAAAGTATAAATAATTAATCAATGAGAATAAAGATTGAATGCAATTAAAATAACGATAATATAATAATGTGATGTAACTTCATAAATCGGCGGTGTTTCAACAAATAACTGTGGATTCTTTTAGAAGGATATAAAATATTCTTCCCATTAACACACGACCGGGTAGAGAGAGAGAGAGAGTGAGAGTGATATAGTGGGAAGAAGAGAAAGTAAGAGTTAGAGAGAGAAAGAGAAAGAGAGAGAAACAGATAGAGATAGATAGATATGGAGGGATAGAAGGTGTAAATGAGGAGTAATGGTGAGAGGGGCATGTGTGAGAGAGAGGGGAGGAAATCGAAAGAGAAAAAGAGAGAGAGAGAAAGAGAGAGAGAGAGAGAGTGTGTCAGAGGGATAGAGACAGAGAATGATAAAAAAGAGATTAAATATAGAGGGCGATGGAGGGAGAGAGAGGGTTGCAGGTGGATATTGGTAACGGGGAAAAAGGATTGATTGATTGAGTACTTTATTCATGAAGATTACAACAATATATACTGGCTTATACACTTATATACAATAGCTTACAATACAGCAAAATTATAGATGAATATTTACATAATATAGACTGAGAAAATTATTATTGAACGTTATATGATATGAAAAGCAATTCGTGATAACTATAGATAATATTGTTATGCATCTACATAAATTGGCGGAGCTTTGGACATATCAATGTCCATACTTCGGAAAGAATATTCGAAGTATCCTTCCCACTAACTCTCTACCAATAAGTTAGAGAGAGGAATAGAAAGAGAGAAGAACAGATAGAGTGATATGTAGGGATAGAAGGTGGAAATGAGGAGTATTGGTGAGAGGGGCATTTGTGAGAGAGAGGGGAGGGAATCGAAAGAGAAAAAGAGAGAGAGAGGAAGCGAGAGTGGGAGAAAGAGATAGAGAGTATGTCAGAGGGATTAGGACAGAGAATGATAAAGAAAATAGATAAAATATAGAGGGCGATATAGGGTGAGAGAGGTTTTCAGGTGAATATTGGCGACGGGAGAAGTGAGAAGGAGAGTGGAGAGAGAAGTTTGGGTTGGCAGAAAGGACAAAGAGATAGAAGAAGCGAGAGTGAGAGAAAGAGAGAGTGAGTGTGTCAGAGGGATTGAGACAGAGAATGATAAAAAATAGATAAAATATAGAGGGCGATGGAGGGTGAGAGAGGGTTGCAGGTGAATATTGGCGACGGAAGAAGAGAGAAATAGAGTGGAGAGAGAAGTTTGGGGTGGCAGAGAGGACAAATGAATTGGGGTACCTAATAGCCTGAACCAGGAGAACACCACTGTTTGGGCACAGGTGAGTCTTGTGGCAGAGGAGAATAATTTGTTCGCTTTCTGGCAGACTGAAGGGGTCGTTGCAACGTGGTTTTTGGGGGGGCCAAACGAGGGGGATCAGGGTGTGGAGAGGGGAAAGGAGTGGGAAAGAAGAGGGGGATAGTCAAGAAGAAGAGGCCCAGCCAGAACTTGGCTTCTGTTCAGAACCTAATTGTGCCAGTAATTGCCTCTTGCAGGTTTGTTATGTCCTCCAGTTTCCTTTGCAGGCTGACTGATTCATTCGACAAAAATACGCGCTTGTAGAAAGAGATCAGTCATCTTTTTTATTGTACAGTATGTCTTCTGATGATGACAGTATGAATAATATCAACAAGCAATGCTCTATCAATATTGTTATCATATTCCATAACTAGACATGATGAATAAAAACATGTATTTCACTAATTGAGAAAACGATGTTCTTCACATATTCGATTCTGGTTTCTTGGACAATCAAATTGATCATTGAATTGAACCTTCCGATCAGAATAATACACATTTGATGGCTCATTAGAGTCAATGAGTGACCTAGAAACCAAGCCTTGAAGAACTAGTTTTGTTCTTTTTTTTTGATGGTTTATTAATTTTGTAAGTTAAGATTCCTAGGATTGATACTCGTTGCAGCACACAAATCTCTCGTTTCGCTGGCAACACCTATAAGCTTATTTTGAAAAGAATTATTATTTATTTCATGTTAATGTTTAAATTGAGTTTTTAATGGTGTTTCTGTTTTGAAAAAATTGTATTGTATTATGGCAAATAAAGAGTTTGATTTGATTTGTTATCCAGGATATAAACTTATCTGAATTTAGCAGTGTTGTTCTAAATAAGTTCATCATCTTCGTTATGACCGAATATGACTTGGAAGAATACTAATTGAAACTCATTCAACTTTTTGTCTCCGATGATTCTGTAGAGTTACATAATGAAATTAAAAAATAATTTGTTGTGTGATTCCACACGTCGATAAGTTGTCCATGGTAGAACAAAGTGTATGAGACCCAATTGTTTGGTGGAATTCGAATGTGGCCAGGCCAGCGACACGCACGTGGAAACAACCACGAACCACGATTCGAGGAAAATATTCAGTACAAGCCGTCAGGCTCGCCATATCTGTCTAGCCATGGGGCTCCGCCCCCTGGACCCCCGACTGGATCATCCAAAAATGAGATCAGTGGGCTCGCTTCGCTCGCCTACATTTTTCGCCTTCATTCCATCAGAAAGTCGAAGTACTGAGAAACGCAGAAAAGCTGAGAAAAACGCTGGTTTTGGGCGATGAAATATCAAAGTCATCTCATCACAAAATTTGTAGACCCTAGCTAAACCTCTGTACCAAATTTGAAAATTTACTGTCTATTACTTGATGAAAGAACTGAGAAAACACAAAAAAACGCCAATTTTGGGCGTACCTTTGGCGTTATTTCAAATTCCTTCATTATTATTTCAAACACAACATCATTACACCCCAGCTGAACTTCTGTAGTAAATTTGAACTTATTCTGTTCATTTGTTCTCGATAAAGCTGAGTAAACGCAAAAAAACGATGGAAAAACGCTAATTTTGTGCGTATCTTAGACGTTATTGTAAATTCCTTCAAACACAACATTATTACACCCTAGCTGTGCTTCTGTACTAAATTTGAACATTTTCTGTTCATTTGTTCTCGATAAAGATGAGAAAATGCTAAAAACCGCTGGAAAAACGCAGATTTTGGGCGTATCTTTGGAAATTTTTCCAAATCCGTTCTTAGTGCGCCTCTAAAGGGCCAACTGAACATACCTAACAAATTTGAACGTTTTTGAACCGGTAGATTTTGAGTTCTGCGAGTGAGTGAGTGTGTCAGTCAGTCAGTCAGTGAGTGCCATTTCGCTTTTATATATATAGATTGAACAAATTCATGAACCAAACTATACCACGAGAACCCAGAACCCAGAAGAATAGTTGATTGATAACGATTAAAATATATATTAGTAATTTGTTGTTCAACTGCACTTAATCATGAAAACTATTATGCACTTGATGAAGAAACACTGTAATTGGAGATACATTTGTATCTAAATGATGTCTATGTTGTCAGAGTAATAGAATTTCATATAACAGTCACTTGTTTGCTAACAAAATCAAATTAGAAGATTCCATCAAATCAGGTTCTAGTTCTCCTGAAATCACAATTTCTCATCAAACTAACTCATTACGTTCTTCTTCTCAACGCGGTACAATAATTTCTCATTATACTCAGGGGAAATCGATTCACCAGTAATTGCAACAGAATTGGAAGTAGTAATAGATAAATTTTGCATTCAATCAGCAAGTTGTAGTTTCTGGTAGTGAGTCATCAGTTGCTGTGGAGGGGGGGAGAAGTCGGTGCAGTATATTAGTGCCGATAGAGTGATTCCAGAATGGGATGAGAGATTAGAATAATAGAGGTAAGAGAGTATCTGGCAAAGCCATTAAGTTATTAACTGCCAGGGCTGGTGTTCTAGACACTGCTTGATTATGATGGTGAAGGGGGAAGGAATGATGGACCCCTGATAGATGTGCGAAGGAGCACAGGTGGTGGTGGAGTTGGGAGGTTATTTGCTGGGATGAGGGAAGAATCAGGAGGAGAAAGGAGGAAAAGAAGATTGAGAAGAAGGATGAAGAGGAGGAAAGGAAATGAGGAAGAACTTGAGGAGATGGAGTATTGATAGCACAAGGAGGTAGAACTAAAGAGAAGAAAGAGAATGAGAAGGTGAGAGGGTGAAGCGGTGAGGTTGATTGGTGGGAGAGAAGTTTGAAGAATCAGGAGAAGTGAGGAAGAGATAGGAGAAAGAAGAAGAAGATTTAGAAGAAGGATGAAGATGAGGAGGAAAAGGGAATGAAGAAGAACTTGAGGAGATGGAGTAGTGATAGCACAAGGAGGCAGTTCCAAGGAGAGAATGGGAAGAGGTGTGAGGGATGGTTGAGAAAGGGAAAATGGGTAAGAGGAGGGGGAGGTGGAAGAAAAAGAAGATTGTGGAATAAGTTGTGAAGAAGAGGGTGCAGCCAGAGGATGACATTGAAAAGAGAAAGAAGAATGGAGAAATGAGTAAGTGAAGATGGTGGAGGGCAGGTTGAGAATAGAATAAAATAGAATAGAATAGCTGCCCTTATTTTTACCTAGGAGGGCGGAGTTAGGGCGCAGCCGGCCTACACTCAACCTACACTCAACCTCCAATACAAAGCTGAATAATTCAAGATTAAACAAATCAAATTATTGAGAAATGGGAGAAATTGAGAAGAAGAAATGAAAAGGAGGAGGAGGGAAAGCATGAACAGGATATTGGAAGGACAAGGAGGAAAAAGAGAGAGTAAGAGACGATGAAAAAAGTCAAGGAGAATGATAGTGAAGGAGTTTTTTGTGTAGTTGATATTGTGGTAATTATTCATATTGACAATTTCTTAGTCTTTCTATTTAATAGTGAAGGAGAAGGAGGAAATCATCAGGAGAAAGTTGGAAGGACAACGGAGAGAGAAAAAGTTGGAATGAAAACGCATGTAGAAGAGAGAAAAACAAGGAGGAGGAGGACTGGAGTTGAAGAGCGAGTGAAAGTAGAATAAGGAGGAAGTTTGAAGCTGAAGAGAGGTGATGGATACAAGGCTGAAAGGAGTTAGAGATAAGGATTGAGAAGAAGGGATGAAGCATTGGGAGAAAGTTAAACGAAAGAGGAAAGTTAAGTTGAAGTGGATTCAGAAAGTGGCAAGGATAGGGAAACTGTGAAATAATCAGATGAGGAACTAGAAGAAACAGATAAAACGGTAACAGAAAATGAATATAGTGTAAAAACTAGAAAAATGGATCAAGTGTGGTAGGTAAGTGGAAAATGGTGAGAGAGGGAAATAAAAGAAGGAGGAAGAGGATATGCAACGATATCACGGAAGAAGGAGATTGAAGAACGTTGAAAGGGGAATGTGTCGATCCATAAGTATAAAATAACAATACAAGTAGTCGAATTAGAACAGTTAGGTTCTGATTTTTTAATATATTATTTGGATACATGAGAGAAGTCCAGAACCAATTTCTTCATGCAAAATTTCCTTGTGCAAGATTCAGAGTGGCCCAAAAACCTCGTATGTTCAGTTCATTTTCCAGTTTTCAGCTATTTCTGCCAAATCCAGTAATCGGACAGGAAGATTTGCTCACGCCTTCTTTTTAGATGAATAAAATAAGACATTCAGAATTCTCTGTCTTCAATGAGTACTAATTTCGATTTTTTCTTTAAATTTCACTCATTTTTTGAAAAATCATAAAATACGAGATTTTTGGGCCACTCTGTATCTAGCACAAGGAAATTTTGCATGGAGAAATTTGTTCTGAACTTCTCTCATGTATCCAAATAATATATTGAAAAATCAGAACTACAATATAAATAGCAAGCACGAATGTTTATAGTGACTGGACTATGATAGGAAAGTGGAAAATGGAGAGAGAGGAAACTGAAAGAAGGAGGAAAAGGAAATTGCAACGATTTTTTTGTGTAGTTGAGAAGTTGATATTGTGGTAATTATTCATATTGAATGAAAAAGACTAGGAAATTGTCAAAAAACCACTGATTTTCAGTGAAAAAATCAGTGGTTTTTTGACAATTTCTTAGTCTTTTTCATTCAATTGCAACGATATTGGGGATACGGAAGAGATATTGGGACGTTGAAAGGGAAATGTGTCGATCCATAAGTAGAATAACAATAAAAGTAGTCGAATTAGAACAAGTGGAAGATATATTCAAGACAGGAGAGGATTCCGAGAGGATTGAGGATAATCTAGGTTGAGAATGGAAAAAGACATGATGGACAAAGTATAAGAGAATTGGTATAGCAGGAGATCAGGATAATTGAAGAAGGTAATTAAAGAAGGTAATTGAAGAAGGTGATCGATAAAGTGATTGAGTAATAGTCGAAACAGCAATGACATTTCATGAAGAAATGAGTTGGAGAAGAAGAACAACAAAGAAAAAATATGAGAGCATAGAGAAAGATTGTAAGGTAGGGAATGAGGAAGCAAAAGTGGACAAGAAAAAGAAGAATATCACTCACAATGGATCTGAATGATGACGTATCTGAAAATGATTGTGAGGGACCCTAAAAGGGAGGCATTCATCAGGATGGGTCTCGCTTCAATACTTTTTGAACAGCGCCATGGGTTTTGTCTTTCAGTTTTGCTCTTTCGCTCTGATATTTTCGCTGGCTGATTTTCGTATCAGTGGAGTGAGAAGGGGATTGAGAGAAAAAGGGAAAGAAACAGGGGAAAGAGTAGTTCCCATCTGGTTTCATTTCAGCTACCGTTCTTCTGCTAACCAACCATCAGGTTCACTCCTATATTTTCAGAAGCGAAGATACAACCTCCCGAACCTCCCATCATTGTCATTTTCTTCTACCTCTGTTTCTAATAATCTCTGCTGTTGTCGCTTTCATAGCTAAAATAACCCTTCAACTCCCCCACCTCCTTCTACTCCAACCAACCAGCCATCACTCCCATGTCTTGCTATTTGTCTGTATCACTGTTTCAAATTATTATTTCTTATTCTCCTCACACCTGGTCTCACGTTCTACTCTGATATTGAAGGTACCGGTAATCTTTGAGGTTTCTCTCAAGATTTGAAGCTAAGATGGCAGCATGCTCCAATTATTACTGAGTCAGCAGGGGGTGAATGTGTACAAGATGAGTAGTTGAAATTGGAAAAGTGCTGGAAAGTATTTCAAGAAAAATTAATATTGGAAAATACATATGTTGGAAAAGGATGAATGAGTATTAAAAATTTATAATATATGTTTGATATCTTCTAGGGATGCTCAATATTATTATAAATTAATCAACTGATAATATTGTGTTTATAACAATCAATGTTGTATTCACAAGAAGATGAGAGAAAGGTTATAAGTTATTTCATTTAAAAAAGAATTATTGATATATCTAATCTGAAGCATTCATTTATATTGAAGCTTCTTGAGAAATGTAGACTCAATCAACAAATTATTCTATCCAATGGAATAAATCATGATAATTAACAGAAATTAAACGCAACTCTATGAACCTTGATCGCTTCTATGGAATTCGAAAGTTTCATGACAACAAACTCATTTTCCTTGCCTAGACTTCGAGCTAGCACTAGTTTCCTAGCTGATCGTGTACCTTGACGATAAAGACCATTGACTTAATAATACTCTCTGAAAATAAATAAGAAAAACATTGCAGCACATGAACTGAAAAAATCGAACAACGGGACCAGACGAAGTAAACGAAAAACAATCTCAAGACGTCATTATTGCATCACCCAGCACAGAAATCATTCAACCGATCGAAATTCATTTTCTTCAACGTCTGGCAATCTCCACTACAAAAAATGTTCAAAAATTGAATTTGCCGCCCTTCCCTCTGATGGCGCAACCTCAATTCAGGTCACGTGCACAAGCAGACAGGTCCACGACAGCATTGGCCTTTATGAGTTCAGGTCTGCAGACTGGAGAGCGACTCTTATATACAGCAGCAGCGACTTATTGACACAGCTAATTTCTCGACAGCATCCACGCTGCTTATCCCTGTCTAGCGCCAGGAATACTAATTATTTTTGCAGAAAACCGTCCAAAGCACAACATCTACCAACGTCTTTGCTCTGATTGGATGATCTGCTAATAAAAGTTATCTCCTAGTTCTATTAGCTCAGCACCTGACAAGTCTTGAAGAAAAAATCTTGAAAAGTAGAGCAGATTGAGCTCTGAAGAGTTCAGAGTGTTTCAAGGTTATTAGTAAAGGATGAAAATAGATGAAACAAAAAAAATTAGAAGGTTGAGAGTAACATAAAGGAAGGATATTCTATCACTTTTTGAATATATTATGTTATCATCTAGCTATTTTCCACTTCTATTAGCTCAGCACCTGACAAGTCTTGAAGAAAAAATCTTGAAAAGTAGAGCAGATTAAGCTCTGAAGAGTTTAGAGTGTTTCAAGGTTATTGATAAAAGATAAAAATAGATGAGACAAAAACATTTTTTGAAGGTTGAAAGTAACACAGAAGAAGAATATTCCATCACTCCTATAGAAATATTATGTCCTACTTATTATTTTCTTATTCACAGTGATAAATATGATATAGTCAGTGTGAATATATGGATTAAGTATTTATTATATTGAATTGTTTGTTTTCAGATTGATGTCTACGGACTTTGAAGGCTAATCAGAACTCACTCCAAAACAGTATATAGTAACAGTAATGAGCATGATTCGGTATATCTGAATATTTATTAATTCATAAATATTCTTGTGGAAATAAGAGGAGAGAAGAAGCCAACGATTCAATAAATCCTCTCCTTCCCTATTATCCGCTTCTTCGAATAAAATCATCGTTTTCTGTGAATGTTGAGACAATCGTCATAATTCATTAAAAAAAAAATCACAAAGCTGAAGAACTCAACTACCACAGTCAAATACTAGGCCTACACCTACTACACACTACAATTGAAATATTTTAATTCCTCATAATATTAATATTTCAATTCCTTTAAATATTAATATTTTTTCCTTAAATAAAGGAATAAATCCTCTTTCTTTGTCTATTCTATTATTAACTATTATTTTATTAACTACCAGTCCAATTCCTTCCTCTTTATAAAAGTTCTTGTAGCAAGAATCAAATAACACAGCGTTTTTTTTAATACTCGTATCTTCCAATAAAAACCTCTTCATCAATATCAGTTTGGATCATTTTTTCAAACCTAGTCTAGACTACTTTGAAAAGTATTGTTGTGTATTTTGCCTATAAGCCTATATTTCCCCTAATGAGGTAGAGTACAGCTAATATATAGTTGAATCACTTCAATAGAGCTTTTTTGTAGAATTTTTTTGGAATACTAATACTGTACAATCACCAACAGATAAAACATAATTCATTTATTCATTCAATCATTCAGAATTATACAACTTACAGGAAAGTCCCACAGGCTAACTTACGCCCAAAACGGTTCCAATTCTAATTTTTACAACAGTCCAAAAGAAGCTAGAGGTTATGTGTCACTTCAAAATGAACGGTTATCCCCAGGCTTGAAGCCCGCATACACACATCGATTTTTGTTCGTACGGTATTTTGCCGTCCTTATAAATTGTATTAGATTAAACAGATGATGTTTGTCAAGTTCCGTTCAATCTGATAGAATTTATAAGGACGGCAAAATATCGTACGAACAAAAATCGGTATGTGTGTGCGGGGCTTTACCGTAAGCCTGTGTTCAAGAAGATTTCAAAATAAAACCATTCATCCATCGTCTTATATTCTATCAGATGAGACTGGATATGTACCGGTATGATTTAAAATCATCATGAATTCGAAAGAACACAATCACGATAAATTTATTATCCTTGCTTATTTCAGGAATCAAAAAGCCAGAAACAACCCGAGACCAACCATAAACTACGGTCAACAAGTTTACAAAATATAATCACCCGCCCACAGCATCAGTTTTATCGTATCGTTGCATCGACTATCGATCAATCGATTAGTGGACCACACTCGAATCGACTGTCAAGTTGTTGGAATTAATCAGATTCGGCATCCAGGAAGTCGTATGAAACGCTGCTGATTAATTGCTCGGGTAGAGGCGACCAATTTGTAGGGACGTAGGCTCAATGTTGATGGAGCCGGGTTTTCATTTCATTGCTTATGCGAATTACATATTCATTGTACCATCATTATTAGCCGGATAACCGAGAGAGAAAGTAATCGAGAGAGGAGACGGGGACTAAAGAGAGAAATATAAATTTATGGAGAGAGAGATACAGTGAGAGGGAGAAAGACAGTGACAGAGAAAGAGAGAGACAGATGCAGAGAAAGAGATATAGAAAAAGAGATTAGATTAGATTTCTTTATTTATGTATGTTACAATAGTTACTGGCTTATACACTAATTTACATTAAATGACGGTAATGCTAATTATTCAATGAATTTTACAAAGTATAAAAAATTGATCAATGATAATAAAGATTAATGTAATTAGAATAACGATAATATAAAATTATAATGTAACTTCATAAATCGGTGGTGTTTCAACAAATAATTGTCGATTCTCTAAGAAGGATATAAAATAATATTCTTCCCATAAACATACGACCGGGTTGAGAGAGAGAGAGAGATTGATTATGGATGAGGGAGAAGTAGGGGACCAAGAAGAAAAATATAAATTGGAAGAGAGAGAGAGTGTGTGAGGGTGTGTGGGATAGAGTGGAAGACGGAGAGAGAAATAAGAGTTAGAGAGCAAAAAGGTGGGAGCGAGAAAGAATGAGTGGCAATGAGGAAGTAGGAAAATGAAAGAGAGAAAGAGGGACTGAGAAAGTGTGAGTAAGAGAGAGGGGATGAGAAAGAGGGAGAGAGAGTGCGAGTGAAAGGGAGTAAGAGAGAGTGAGGATGATTAACAAATAGACATCACCCAATACAAATTACGACTTAAAATTTGCAACGAGATTAGAATCGATGTAAATGATGTCATCCGACTGTTGGAATCGAAACCATGATGCAGACATCAGTTTGAATTATTGCTCGGATTAGCATGATGGGCCATGCTTGCGGTCTGCAGCCTACTGCCTAGGCCCACACGATGCACCACCTCTCCTATTAAACTAATCAATTCCACTGCCATTGTGAGTGAGTAGTGAGCACTGCTTGTAATTGATCTCATTCTATGCGTCGAAATTGGTTTTGTTTGTGGAATTCGATGGAGTTTGCAGTTTTCATGAAACAGAATTTGTTGTGATTTGGTATGTGAAGTAGTGCCGGAGTATGTTGTTTTTAATGTAACTATGTTGTTGATGTCGATGCTCCTGAATTGATGAATGGAGAAGAATAGATGACCTCATTGAACACGGTGGCAGGATTCTTTTAAAACACAGACAAATCTCTCGAAAATAATTTGGCATTCCATGCTCCAAGAGTTGTTTATAATTGACCGAGCGAAGTGAGGTCCAAGATTCAAGTCGACGATTTTGCATTTCTCTTTATATTTTCGTTTATATCTATCTTCCGCATTTACAGCGAAACGCAGCAATACATTTTCATGAAATTTGACAGGTATGTTCTTTTTTGGAATTCGCGACGACGTATACTTACGGTTTTTTGAAATTGTGCATTTTAAGGATAATAAAAAAGGAAAAGGAGTCTTCTTTGAACGCCAATATTACCGTAAAAATCAAACTTTAGAATTATTCAACATAAATCAGCTGTCTAGTGGATTAGAATAAAAACATCGAACATCTTGAAAATGTATCTTTCCATCAACGTTAGTAGACAGTTGTCTACTAACTTTGTCTTTCCATAATCTGAGGCCATGATTCTAGTTTGGAGTTTGGAGTTATTTTTTACATTTTCCTTTTTTATCTGAAGATTAAAATTGGAACAAATATTATTGAAAAGAAATTGATTTCTAAAATCATTAGTTTATTTTGTTAATTTCAACACACCGATTTTTCGCCAACAAGACAACACAGAATGTTCTCTGATGGGTTGATTGGATTGGCGTATCGACGGCAGCCAGACCTGATAACAGCGCTCACACTCACATTCCAGGATGACACGTCACGGTACGATAGGACAGAAAGCTCTATGTTTATTTAGGATTCTTTCTAGACATTTAAAATTGATAAATTATTTATTAATCTTTGAAAAACATAGTAACAGGTCAATGTCACTTACTGAGCGCGAGGTTTACTGTTCACAGAACTACTAGTATTATGAGGAAAGTATATAGTGCAAAATAATCATAAGATGGATCAATCATAATATTGAATAAATGAGTGGGGAGGGTTGAAGCTGTAGTCCTCATCACATGATGCATGGAAGGAAGTAATACTGTATGGATAATTGAAACCTATTACAGCTAACTCACAATGGAGTGAACAATTAATTATGCCACTCACACACACATCCATTTTTGTTCGTACGGTATTTTGCCGTCCTTATAAATTCTATTAGATTAAACAGATGATGTTTGTCAAATTCCATTTAATCTGATAGAATTCATAAGAACGGCAAAATACCGTACAAACAGAAATCGATTTTTGTGTGTGTGCGGGGCCACTACCACCGTAAACAAAGCCATAGTGCATTCTGGTGACGTCAGCACAGGTAGGGCTCCTACGCCAATAAAAACACTAGCTGATATACATCAGCTGAAATCAAAGTATTTTTATTACCTCTGCTGACGTCACACGAATGCAACGTTAATAGACAGAAGGTTGATCACTCACAGGTGTAAGATTCGAAGTGGTGGGGGGAATGCCAGCGTGACGTCACGTGTAGTAATAAAGTGATAGAGTAACCACACTGAGCATACAGTTTATTCACTGTATCTTCAAATACATCGTCGTTTAATCCCCTCAAGATTGACCTAGAACTTAGAAATTCTCCATACTTATAGCGAATTAATCACAGATTCCAATGATGTTGTTTAATATGTCAAGTTCATCCAACTTGTATGAATAAAATGAAGTTGAAAGATTTCAAGAATCTAAACACGTGACACGAAAAAGTTAATAAGCTGGAAAAGCGATAGTAGACAACGTTATACTATTAAAATTTCAGATTAACCCATAAAAAATCTTGAGAAACCAATGCATTGCAATAAAACAATAATCCGATCCCAATAAATCCAATGAATTTCATTCATATAAATGCACTGAACACATGCTGGTATCGAGCACATGCTCTACGAGAATCAAAATATCTCATCCCCGGAATTCACAAGCTGATGTATAGCCAAACTACAAAATATAAACACGACCTAGAAGATAAAGAAACCTTAAGTAACCTAACCTAAGGGTTTGAAAGGGAAGGTTAGGAGGTGTGCTCTTTGCCTTTATATTGCAAAATGCTTGTATTATTCAAATGTTTTGATGATTATCGTAAAGCAGAAACAGAAAACTTGCATGTCAGAAAATGTTTGTGTTATATAATTTTGACTATAGGTCACCGTATGATTTTCAAGAATGCGATATTCTGTACTACAGCCTACGTCACGGCTGCAGTTCCCCACTCCAATTGCATTTCAACTAAAATACTATAGATGAGTGACCAACCCTCTGTCTACTAACTTTGACACGAATGCACTACGGCTTTGTTTACGGAGGTAGTGGCGGGGCTTGATCTATCATGACATGATTATCCATCACAAAACAACTGTCTATCCAGATTCAAAAAATAAATTCATCCTAGAGAAGAGACACTACTCAATGTATCGAACACAACTTCCGTTTTCCATGGAGAAGAGATTGTTGCTACAAATGCATGCCAAGCAAACACATTGCAGCCCTTTTTCCAATAGTGAGGTACTTGTGGTGGGGCGTTTATGGGATAAGCCGGCTTGGCGTCTCTGTAATTAACATGCAACGTTATTGTTGGCCAAGTATGACTAAACGGTTGCATGATTAGGCCATTAGGGCGTCATCCTAAACGCAAACAGGTGACGACGTGTGCTTTGTTGTGTTACGGCTTACGCACTCGCATGTGCGTGTCACGTGCACGCATGCGTGATTGGAATTTGCAGAGAGGGTAATGGTGGTAGAGAGCGTGGAGAGGTTTTACCGTGAGCTCTTTTCAACTAAATTTCCTCATCAAGGAGAAGTACAATGATAACATGGGATTGAAATATTAAAGTATAAAAATAAAAACCATATAAAAACTTTTAGTACCCTCTTATTAAAAACTTTAAAATATTACGACATGTTTAAAGTTTTTAATAGAAGGGTACTGAGAGTTTCTATATTGGTTTTATTTGAATCAAGTAGCCCATAAAGGCGAAGTGATTTTATATTAAAGTATATATCACTGCTATAGAGGAAAGAGAATGTATTCATAGTGTAAAGGGCATATAAGTAGTTCAATATATTATATTAGAGTGATATTTCATATTGAAGACTGCATATTATACTGTATTGATGTGATTCGGAATTAGATTGAATATAAACATACTGGTTCTTCAAGAAAATCTCTTCTCACATCACATTATATTTACTGTCACTCTTGAATATGTACAATATGAACACTCCCGATATTTTTATCAATCAATAACCTAAAGAAATGAGAGAAACTGAACAAAAATATTCAATGGAAGAAGTGAATCAGGATACAATATAAGAAGTATTCTAGTAATTAACTCGCATCAAATAAGTGCAAGAAACAAGATGAAATCTGAATTCCTTTCTCAAATGGACTGCTTCGAATATAAAATCCCAGTGATATAAGAGTGACATTGAAATCAGAATATATTTGCAAGTGGAGACATCAAGCAAGTCTCCAATAAAAGGGAGGTACAAAATCGATATTACTTTCACATTCGTATTGATTTATTATACATTTAATTATCATATCACACGTATTTACATTCCTAAATGCCTATTGTGAGTTGCTCCTTCAAATAACTCCAACGTTCTTAGAAAGGAACATGATTTGCCTTGCTGAAAGCAAATGACTGATTTTGGATAAATGTAGAAAGTTATGTAGTACTCTAGGACCAGTGAGTATATTTGGACCAGTCCCTGAGAACCGTATGTAACATATAAAAATTCGATAAGCAAGCAAAATCGCTAATTGAAAGAATTTTATAGGTCTGAAGCAAACAGCTATTCTATTATCGCCAAATGCGATAACAACAAATGAAAGATTAGATAATAACAGGTACCATGACTAAAATTAGAACAGCCGAATAGAATAGTTATTTGTATATCTAGAGTGAAAAGTGCTGTTTTTTCTCCCTGAGGGAAAAGTTTGAAGCCGAGGCGAAGCCGAGGGCAACAATTTTCCTGAGGGAGAAAAAACATTTTTCACTCGTGATATACACAACATTTTTCCTCCACCTACATTTTTATAAAAACTGCTAATAAAATAATTTTTAAAAACGTATGTGACCAAACAATGTGTTACAACATAATCCAAAAAGTAAACAGAAACAGCTGGCTTGTAATCACAGTTCTCCTCCGACAGCACTATCTGTCGGCTAAAGTTGTAGCAACAATGACAGCCAAAACTACAGCTATGATGAAGTTCCCGTTTCAAATTTGATTAGTTAATAAGTAATATTCATTGGCTGATATTTTGAATAACATGGAATAAAAGAAAAAATATATACATTTTTTTAGTATAGTGATATGAAGTTTGTAATAATAATTTCAGTATACAACTATAAATTTTATATATCGATCAAATGTCTGGTTGAGGTATTGAATTTAGTTGGTTTAATGACTACTCTATATGCTTCCTCATCTGAGCTTAGACCTTCTGACCTATTCCAAATGTACGTTTTTAAAATAGAGATGCTTCCCATGTTATTTAAATGGAGTCACTTTTACTCCCTAGGGAGTTTTCTGTTTTTTAGTACCAAGAGCGATAAAGTGTCACTTTAGTATCATGTTTCAGGGAGTAAAGTAAGTACTTTTGACAGTAGGTGGAGGAAAAAGAATTTTATTTGCTATTTATTATATTATATAGAGTATTGGAAATTTTGAGGTTAGGCTTAAACACCTACCGATCGGCGACCTAATAATCGATCAAGCCGTATAATGTGAAATCTAGCCAGACACCTTGGCAAAAAATTGTGTAAACAAATAGTATTCAACTAGAGGATTTGGAAAACACATGGCTACTAGTTATAGAGGGAAAAACAACTTATAACATTTAAAAATATTTATTATCTGTAATGAGCATGAACAAATACACCAAAATAAATAAATAAAATATTAAGGAAGTAGGATAGTCATAGGCGCATGGATACATTAGTGTATTTGCATGAACCAATCAAATTACAGTAATCGATGGGCGGCAATAGAGAGCCGATTCAAATGTATATATAAATATTTTTATAAATGATAAGAATTTATAAATTATCACTACTCAGTTTATGTATCGGATATGGTCCAAGTAATTATAAAATATTATACCTAAGATATAGATAATAATTTAGTAGATTGGCACGGACTATTTTCTATCCCTTTAGTGGCGTAGTAGTGAAATATTTAAATGTATGCAAATTTTTAAGTATGAAATATGATTGTAGAAAATAAGGGTAGGACTTCCCCACTTGTCTGCCAGACGCCACCATGGAATGACACTAAATTTTATAGAGCACAAGTCCCTTTGTTGAATTGTACTTTTGAAAGACTTAGAATATAAATTCATTAATTAATTTTTTATAAGACTTAGTGATGCTGTATTAAAGCGTAAGTCATTAGATATTTATTTATTCCCTTGGAGAGGACGACTTCAGCCACCAAAAATCCAGGACGACCAGGAAATTCGGATCGCCACCATTGTCTTGTGAAAATTCAGCACGTGAGTGATAAATTATCGAAATATATAAAGCTAGGGCGCCCTCAGTGCTTCGAGTGAAACGAATATGAAAAGCTAGCTTGTCGAAAAGGTTATAAATATGAAAAACTATTATAAAACTTGCGCAAGTCTTAGAAGGTACAAGAAACATATAATACTAGTTAGATGAATTATATCAAATGCATATGTCTAAGGATACACAGATTAAAGAAATATTTGAATTTAATATTATAATGAATAAATGCTCACTCAATCATTAATTTTGTTAGCGAATTATAGAGATATGAATGTAGCTCTTGTTCACTGGATAAATTGATTTATCTGATTCCACCAGAGGCCGAACCTTAAGCCCTGAGAGATATAATAAGATATACCTTATATTAGAGATATATACCTGAGAGATATATTGAGAAATATACTAAGATCTATACATATTAATATATTTATGATTTATGATTTATCAATTGATTATATTTTATTATTTTTGGAAAGGAGATATATAGTGAGATTTTTTAAATCGACAAGCAGCAGCAAGTCGATACCTGAGCTGCATGAAGATAAATGCATACGAATAATGATTCAAAAGCAAATGGTAACGTTTCGTGCTAAAGAACTAAAAAGTAGTGAGCCAATCTGTGATATTTTATTTTTGATATATTTGTTTTTATTTTTTTACTTTTGCTTGCTGCTCTATATATATTTTTACATTTATTTGGTCGTTAATATTTTATTGTACAATATATGTATCAAATTTTTTATGGTGTATCCTTTATTTATCTCTCCACTTCCATGCATGGCCAATCTCATATTTATTTATCGAATTATCAGTATTGAAATATTAAGAAAATTACCTTCCAACTTTATTCTTCAACGAATAAGCTGGTTTACTCAGCGATATATTGCATTGATAATCAAATCTTTGGAAATAATACGTTCCAGAGATTAATATAAATTGTACAAGAGCAGTGAATTGCGGGAGCTCCTGGGCGAGCCTATAAGAATTTTGTCTAAGTTGTATTCTAAGAACCACAACCAGAGTCATATAATTTTGTACTCATGCTTTACCGACTGCAGCCAAGCCAGGCAAACCGTTATTCACAAAAATAACGTTACACGTACTGGAGCTTGACAACGAATAACACAATTAATTACAACTGTGTTGTTCCCTTTTATGGCGAATAAACCAATGAATACAACTTCCATCAATACTTCTTCATTAAATGGTGGGAACCTTTATATAAAATAGAATCATAGTACCCTTTGAAATTAATGAAATAATATAATAAGGATACAAATTATAACCATTAGTTTCGCTGATCACACAATCGTCAGATTTTAAAAATAAATTTCAAATAAAACTTACTTGATTATTCATCTAAAAGTCTAACATCGTCAGGTTTTAAAAAAAAATTTCAAATAATCGTGTGAGTTTAATTTGAAATTTATTTTTAAATTTGACGATGGTGTGATCACCGAAACTGGTATATTTATAATTTGTATTCTTATTCTATTATTTTATTAATTTCAAAGGGTACTACAATTCTATTTTATAAATATAAGAAAGTAGCCCTGAATTCATACATTTTAAGAATTAGGAACCTTATGAAATGTGAGTAGAATAATACACCTCGGTTAAATGATACGGAAACACTATTCTGCTATCACATACACAAAGGGTAAGTTTCAAGATTCAAAACACATTGTCGTGTTGAAAGATTCGCTCGCATTCACAGAAAACTTTCAAAACACCATCACTGTATGGCGTATGCGATTCGATAATGTAGCAGCATAAATTGTGAGGGGAGCATTCACTCCTTTTGAATAACATGAGATCTATGGAGGATGTGGAAGTGCACCTCGGAGACCCGACTCGGTAATTCCAAGTTGAACAGCGAGTGTCTTTGAAGAGACCTCTTAATCTGAACGATCATAACAGAGCTCTCTGCGACTCTCTCTTCGCTGATATCTCGGAAAGCGAACAATATTCTCCCGGGCGACGGCACAACTTTTCAAGTCAATTCCCGCCAAAACACAAGCTTTTCCTGGTAAGTTGACGTTTCAAGTTGCAACTTTCGCCGCGGGAGAGAGAGAGAGACAACACAACGGCCCTTCTCCAAGAAGCCAACTAATGGCTTTGTTCAAGCTACATTAGAGCAGTTTCACATCAAATTCGATTTTGTCGGTGAATTCTTTTTGTACTACTCTCAAAGAAGAATAGTATACTGTTAATTAGTAGTCTGTCTACAGAATTAAAACATCGTTAGTTCAATATTCATTGAAGGGATTTTGAGATTAGACTCGTGAATACATACTTATTATTGAACTGCATTTTACTTACAATCAATTCTCAAAGAAGAATAGTATATTGTTAATTAGTAGGCTAGAGTATTGAAACATCATTAGTTAACAATTCATTGAAGGGATTTTGAGATTAGACTCTTGGATACATGCTTATTATTGAACTGTATTCTACTTACAATCAATTCTCAAAGAAGAATAGTATACTGTTAATTAGTAGGCTACAGTATTGAAACATCATCAGTTATCAATTCATTGAAAGGATTTTAAGATTAGACTCGTGAATACATGCTTATTATTGACGTGGAACTGCAAACTACCATTGATTATGGATACGTTGAGATTTGATTCTTAATAATTAAAAGTACGTACAATCCCTACAAAAGATACAATCCGTACAAAGATACTACATACAATCAATGTATAGTTTTCACGTCTAGAGTCATAGAGTAGTGTACTCTCACTTCAGAAAGAATCATATTTGCTTGATTTTCAGCAGTTTTTTCTTATTTTTTCTTTCATTTTTGGTCATTCAGGTTAATCTACAATCATGCAATACGTTAATCGTTTGGAGACGGAATCATTCAGATTCCATTGATTGATTATCATCTATCAAGGTAATGAATGTCACTCAGATTCACATAATTATTATTGTTGGTTTTATTTGTTGAAATAAGAGGCTGTTGTAGAAAGGAAATCTTCTAACAAGCATCTACTCTGAAAAGGATTGTTTGAAAGAATTCCCAAACAACTGTGTGATAGAGCTTTGGAGAACGTCTTATACTAGAGTAATTTTTGGGGTATGTAGTCTAGCATACAATGGACTTGGAGAAGGAAGATTATTTATGGGAGAACCAAGAAGAAGAATAATCACTAACAGAACTGAAGAGAAGATAAAACATCAGGAGCACTGACAATAATATGAAGAAGTAAAAGTACTACAAGAGAAGAGAATCAAACAGTATAATTATTGATATTACAAAACATTGAAATTAAAGTTTAGGTGTTAGTAGACATACTTCCTTTAGATAAGTATTAGTGTATGAATTTCAAAATAAGGAAAAAGACGACGATTTATCAACAGGAAAGTAATAACATGATCAAATAATAACAATTCTATCTAGATAAGAAAAGATTTTCGTACCACACCCATTCCAAACATGATCAGCAGAAATATTTTCGGAAGCCAAGTGGATGAAGTGAAACTTAATATTACTTGGCGGCGAATTTAAATGCCTGTGAAAGAAAAAGTATGTTATCAACAAAAAGCCACAGCGCAGCGCGCGCATGTTGTAGAGGATTTTAATCATAAGTTTCAAATAATCTTCTTCTCGCTGAGGCAAAGTCTTCTGCAATCGGGAGCGACCTCGGCTGTGCAAACTTTGGTTGTCAAGTTTCTGTCCCAGAAGCCGAACTTGAAAAGTTGCAACCAGAGTGGAAAGAGACGGTGGCTGTCTCGAGAAATAAAAGTTGCAAACGTCAGGTGCCAGTTGCGAGCATCTTTCACCAGTCAAAAATGAGCATCTCCAAAAATTGAGAGAAGTTGAGGAACAATAAGTCATTTAAAGAATTCTTGGGTAACTTTGGCTGGAGGCAAAAGGCTGAGAAACCTTTTCCTTTTCGTATATTATGTTCAGTTCAAGGATAATAAGGTGACTTGTTCGATAACTACAATTTTCATGATTCGCTGTAGGCCTATACAGTTATATCCAATGATAATGTACAAACTTTATTATACTTCTTGTTACACAGTAGCTAAAATGGGGTCGCAGACCTAACATACAATATTACATTCATCAAACAATTTTATATTCATCCCCAATGCTGAGATATACGACGCAACTAAATAGCAAGAATTATAATATTTTTGTTCAGTTCATCACTGAACAAATAAAGCCGCCTAATAGAGATTTTGACGTGACAACGTCTTATAAATTGGTTTGCCGGGTGACACTTCAAGAAACTGCGTTACGTTCCCACGTTATGCGCTCACAATGAGAGCGAGTGAGAGCGTTCGTTTCGGTTCACGGTCGTCTGGAAAGAGCACGAATAGGAGCAGTGGCGAGCAACCCGAAGGCATTCACCTGGAGAGAGAGTGAAACGGAGCAATCTCCTGCGACTGCGCCACTACTTAATGAATAGGTTATGTGAATAAGTATAAGTGAATAGGTATAAGCAGAGAAAACTCCTATAATTATTGTAATTCTGTGGTATAAGTGTAAGTATAATAGGTATAAGTGAATAGGTTATGTTGTAGTAATCACAATGTTGTGGTAGTTTTTTTTTTCATTTCATCACTGTCATGATGTTATTCTTTATTCGCCTCTGTTATCAATAGAGGATGAGGATGAGAGAATAGTGGAGGAGAAATACGGTTGAAGTTGAAGAGGACTCTCAGTGGGTCTACTACAATCCAGCCAGTATATTGAGCGTCCCAAAATACATAACAAATATGAAAATATAATCTATTTCGGAGATCTTCCCTAAAAGCCTCCAATTCAACTAGACTTTTGATCTGGATGTGTTCATTAGACAGTATCATCTCATGGAAATTACTGAGATATTGTAATTATTCCAATGCTAATGAATTAATAATTATTATTATTAAACGAAAATCAAAATTAAATGCTGTGAATCACCCCGAAAACTTCTGCTTATTCAAGTATTATCTTGTTATATTTGAATAAAATAAAGAATAGAGAAACTTTTATTTATTAATCAAGAAACACAAATTACAAATTATAAATTCCAATTAATGTAAGCATTTATCTCTTGGTCAATGACCATCAGGGTGAGTTGAGCATTTTTATTATTATTTATAATATTCCATAGAGATACCTTGATAATCTTTGATCTAGTTCTATTTGTCTTCCTTGTGCATAAGTGCATGAGTGTATCTGTTATTCCCAATACAATCAAAATTAGTCATTTCTACATACAACATATAATTAACAACACTGTTGCATGACGTAGTTGCCAAACTCTGTCTCTGGTACACA
Source organism: Nilaparvata lugens (assembly GCF_014356525.2). Lineage (NCBI taxonomy): Eukaryota > Metazoa > Arthropoda > Insecta > Hemiptera > Delphacidae > Nilaparvata > Nilaparvata lugens. The sequence continues at coordinate 3,963,771 of NC_052513.1, forward strand.
GAATCCAGCAAATGAGCATAATGAGTAGACTGATTTTGAAATATTCCATAAACATCATTTAATAATATTTATCCATAAAATTTCTGCTTCCGTCTAGAAGACTCTAGTAGGGAGTAAAAATATTATATTACAAGTAACGTAACATAATATTTCTATCATAATCTTTTATACATTCAGAATTTTCGAAAATCCTGGTGGTGATACAACGTAGATAGACATTTTTTACACGGTTCAAAAGTTTCAGAACCCAATCATTGGTTTGTTGTGAACTCCTGCCAGCAATATACTAGCCGATTAAAACTCTTTAGTTGTTTTTTCATGGTTGAAACTCTTCTCAAAAACCCATCAATGATGGCAATTAAAACGTTTAAGCTGATTGATTCACTCTCGGACGCAACTTAACCGTGTTGAGTGAGCTGACAGGAATGGAAGACATTTTCGAGTCATGTCATCCGTGGAATCGCAGCCTAGTTCGCACGAGTGACCCACACAGAAGCCCGAGCGGAAAATCACGCTAATATGGCGGTCGAAACTGCTCCACTATCGATTAACAGGAGTCGATATATCGATTATCGTTAGTCGATATTCTAGTTGTGGTGGGCGAAATTGAAAGAGCGGCAATCAGTGAGACACTATAGTCAGATTCACTATGAACTGTCAGCGGTTAGAGACGAACGCTTCAAAATTCAAGCAATGCTGATTGTTGGGAGTGATTCTCAATATAGTGCAAAGCTGGTACAGTCAACCGCAGCATTTTAGAGAGACGAGCTGTAAGCTGTGAGAGAGTTTAATCGAGTGAGAAGTGGAGTGGAGAGATGGGGAGAGAGATGGAGAGAGAGATGGAGAGAGAGATGGTGAGAGAAATGAAGAAAGGGATGGATAGTGAGATGACGAGAGAGATGAAGAGAGACATGAAGAGAGACATGAAGAGAGAGGGATGAAGTGAGAGATGGTGAAAGAAATGGAGAAAGGGATGGATAAAAGATTGAGAGTGAGATGGTGAGAGATGAAGAGAAACATGAAGAGAGTGATGAAGCAAGATATGGAGAAAGATGAATAAAGAGATGATGAGAGAGATGTCGAGAAAAATGAAGAGAATGAAGTTGGATGACGACAGAAAGAAAGAATGGGAAAAAGAGGTGAACGTATGAGAGAAAGAGAAAGATTAGTGTGAAATGCTATGGAAGTTGTTATGAATGGGATAGACTGAGGCGGATTGCAGCATTCAATTGAAGGTGTATTTATGAAAATTTCGAATTATTCGAAATTATTTAAAGCAATAAAGGAAAATAATTTATTATTATTCTTCATAGTGATAACATTTTTACAAATTCATAGAAATATTAGGAGGGTTAATTTTTGGATTGAACTCCAATAATCCACTGTTCCATCAATTTATGGAGTTTTCCATTATTTTTGGCAAAAAGAAATGAAATCTTTTACTGGAGAGAAGAACCCGATATTTCTCGATGCAAGTATTAATAGAGATCACATCAAAGAATACATGAGTATAATTTGTGGGTTCAAGTTGAATTTTTAATATTTTTTTGGGATTGTGAAGGAAGATTTTTGTTTGCATTTGTATATTGAAATTAATTGAACAGATAAATTCAAAATTGTAGTAGATACATTTTTTGGACTCAAAATAGTGTGGGAATCAAGTTATCATTCACATAACCTTTAGACTGTGTATTCCGAATTAAGGTTCAGAGCAGTTTTGGGCGAATGCCTGTTGTTTTTACCTTAATTGTATTTGTATATGAATAAATGACTGAATAAATAGTGTCGAAAGTTCTAAACTAGGATTGATTCCTGAAATTTCAAACCCATCAGTGCATATTTCTTCCATAGACTTCTGGTTATCTCGGTATTGTTCAATTGAATCCAAAATAACAGAGCCTAGAAATCCACACACGGTATCATATGAACTATGATGTACAACAGTGGATGCTGTTAATTCCACTCATTATACTCACACAGAACCAACAGTCATCAAAAATGAAAATAGTTTTACTCCAGGCTATTCTAAAAATAAATCTACTATGACATAGTTTGAACACAAAAAATCGTGAAGGAATCTCAATAAAATCTCCTTTACCTTTGAAGTTGTTCAATAATGGAACTATATTATTGCGATTAGACAAAGCTCATGAGCCACGCAGTGTACTTGGACAGACATGCAGTCGATATACTAGGGGTTATAATTATTATCTAATGATCTCCTCTCAATACAGTTGTTCCATATTATATAGTCTCCCAACTCCAGTTGATAATAGTACATTTCTGGTTATAATATTGATATTATACTCATATCCACATTCCGACTCTCTAATGATTTAATAGTAGAATATCATCAAACTAAGAAAACGGACGAAGTCAGTGTGAAAAATCAAGAGAGATTATGATCTCCTACTAACTAGTTAAGCTCCTACAAATGTAATTTGAGATCAAGAATTTGATCTGTTTAATATAGTTATAGAATCTTTCATTTCTAGCTGATAATAGAAATACAAGGTAAATTCAATCAAAAGTACAAAACCAGTGCAGAAAATTAATTAATATTACATTTTTCCAATAAAGTTTCAGACTGCGAATCGCTTCATCAATAACCATTAGAGATGAAGTATTTGATTTTGACGATGGAATGCGAGCAGGTTTGATGAATAAAAACACGTGTATGTAACAAAAAATATTCAGACGAGAGCCTGGAGTACTTAATCAGATTTTGAAGCGTGGCTGTGATATTCTATGTATGAGAGCAATCAAGAAAAGTGCTTCCAATCACTGAACGCGCTCCGCTTAGCAGGTGCATGGGCTTCAACACGATTTCCATTTATCTTAATTTATAGGGATATGAGAGTTACAAGAAAAACAATATTTCAGCTGGATTGACGGCTTGTGTTGTATGTTCCAATTCCTCTGGGTTTTTTTCTATATATGTGCCTGCATGGAAGGAGTTTGATAATCATCACAGATCATTCAACCTGGGTGAGTTCTGGAATGAAACATTATCGGCAAGATTTCCAAGAAAATGATTCACCATGGAATGGTGAATTTATTAGGAATGTTCCACGTGAAGAGTTCGATAAGAGCTCATTTAAGCATGGAGAAACAATAGCGAAATTATCCCATGGTAAGTAGATCATATCATTCAACTTCACTCCTGTAGCCTACTAACCAAATAACATTAATATTTTATCATTATTGTAGTAAGATGCCAGGACCTTATATCATAGAGGAACAATAGCGTAAGTAGATATCCCATGGTATAGGGAGTTTATGTCGTATCTTTTACTGTTATCTCGAGCCGATTACTGTCGATTTTTACTGTTTTGGCCAGGTGAGAGTGTATGAACGGCACAATATGAGAGACTACGAGTGTCACACAGCTTCGAGGGAAAGAACTACGTGGACTATCGGCTTGAGATAACAGTAAAAGTTACGACATAAACTCCCTATACCATGGGATATCTACTTACGCTATTGTTCCTCTATGATATAAGGTCCGAGCATCTTACTACAATAATGATAAAATACTAATGTTATTTGGTTAGTGGGCTACATGAGTGAATTTGAATGATATGGTGCTCCTGTGCTATCCACAATTATTTGTACCACAATAAATTATTGCCAGGTATAGGAATCATTCTGATTGATTCCTGATATGGATTGCTATGCAATCAAAGCATGCTTGGCTAGGAAAGTTCTCAAGGATCATTTATGAATACAACACCAAAATTCCTGATATATATTATATATTCTTTTGTAGTTCTGTTCTACTCGAAGGTAGTTTATGTTGTTAATCCTCCACTATTTTGCTGGCTCACACTCGCTTACACTGGCTTACACTGGCTTACACTGGCTTAGCTAGTTATTTACACTGCTAATTCTTCCATTGTTATACGGCATATTAATTTTCATTTTCTATCTATATCCTCCCCCTCACTTGTATTTTGTCATCATATTTCCCAACTCTTCTCTATCATAACTCCATCGGCTCAACTCACACTCACGCGACTCAGGTCGAGAAGAGACTCGACTCTAGTTGAGAGAATGTGTTTTCAAATGGTGACGTCGCGCGGAGACTAGAATCGACTGGTCTGAGTGTCACCATTTGGAAACACACATGCTCTCGACTAGAGTCGAGTCTCTTCTCGACCCGAGTCGCGTAAGTGTGAGTTGAGCCTATCACATAATTTCACACCCCACCTTTATTGTTGCTGCCATGGAACGTTCTCAATAATAATTTTCAAATTCGACCCCATTAAGTTCCTGTCATGTCATTTCTAGTTCTTGTCATTCCAAAACTAGTTCATGTTGTTATTCCTACGCTGATTTTCATGATTCTTTTAGCACTCTGAACACTTCTAAAGGTGCGTACAGACTTTCGCTCTGCTTCGCAACCGAACGTCACTCGAGCAGAGCGATTGATGATCGACCGGGGAGCAAGAGTGGTTCGACCGGGGAACGCGAGAAGATCTAACATCTTCCGTAACACTCATGATGGGTGCGACTGCAGAGCGGGGGCGGAGCGAGTGCGGAACGATGGAGGAACGAGGGCGGAGCGTGCTCGGTGCTGGTTGGAAGCGCGTATATGTGTACGCAGCTCCATACTCTCATTGATACTAGAGATTTGTTTCCGTTTTCTATCTATATCCTCTCTCTCACCTCTGTCTTACTAATTGTTTCTATCTTCTCTCCCATTCTATTTCTTCCACATAATCTTCAACCCCACCTCTTCTTTGCTCTCCCTCCTCTTTAGTAGAGAGTTAGTGGGGAGGATATTTTTAATATTCTTCCCGAAGAATGGACATCGATATGTCCAAAGCTCCGCCAATTTATGTAGATGCATAACAATATAATTATCTATAGTTATTATATTACAAATTGCTTTTTCATATCATATACAGTTCAATAATTATTTTCTTAGTCTATATTATGTAAATCCATCTATAATTTTGCTGTATTGTAAGCTATTGTATATAAGTGTTGTAACGTTCAAAATCCGAATGGATAAATAAAAATTCCTATTTGAAGAAATTTATAGGTCTAGTGAAATGGTAGGCTGATATCGCCAAAGATGATAATGTTAAAGATTAGATAATATCAGGCATCACGTCTAAATTGTACAACAGCCGAATAGAAATGAAAATAATTTTTGCTACCTTATAATATTATATAAAATATTGAAAATTTGAGGTTAGGCGCAAAACATCTACTGATCGGCGACCTAATGATCGACCGAGTCGCATAACGTAGAATCTGACCAAACACCTTGGCAGAAACTTATTGTAACAAAACAGTATTCAACTTGAGGAACCAAAGGTTACACGTGGCTAATTGTTGTAATATAAGAATCAATCTATAACCTTTATAAAATTACTTTGCATGTAAAAAAGCATATTAAAAAACCCAAACAAAAATAATTAAATGTATTAAAGAAGTAGGAGGTTACTAGGCGCATGAATACTATAATAATTTGCATGCACCAATCAAATGGTGGCAATTGATAGGCGGCAATAGTGAGCCGATTCAAATATATTTGTATATATTTCTACAAATGATGAGAATTTATGGATTATTGTTGTGCAGTTTTTGCTTTGGATACGGCCCGAAGGCAAATAAATTATTAAAGATGTAACATAAGTAATAATTTAATAATTTGGTACGGTCTATTTGAGCCATGAATGGCGGAGGAAAAGATTATTTAAATGTTATGTAAATTTGGAAATCGGAAATGAAAATTGTGAATTAGAAAAGAGAATTTCGACACTTGCCTGCCAACGACCACCATGAGATGTCACCAAAAATTATAGAGCGTAATATCTTACTATACCTTTTAATAACTTAAAGTAAATCGAATTTCTAATTTTTTTCATAAGACTTTGTTATGCTAATGTAAAGCAGAAGTCATTTTTAAATAATTTTTTAACCCCTTGGAAGAGACGACTCCGGCTACAAATAATCCAGGACCACCTGGAGTTTGGATCGACATCAGCAGCTCATAGAAAATTCCAGCACGTGAGTGAAAAATATTCGAAATAGTGATAGGGCGCCCTAAGTGCTTTGAAATGAAATAAGAATCAAAGCTAGCTCGTCGAAAGGGTTTTTTATAAATTAAGAATTTGGTAAAAATACTTGCGCAAGTAAAGATAGTATAAAAGGTATTTTATTAGATAGTAATGAATCAATCCATATATCAAAAGATCCATCAATCAAAGAATACTAAGTTCTAGGCTGTTAATACAATATTCATATGATCATTAATTTCTGCAATATAATTTGCGATAATAATGTAGCTCTGATTCACTAGATGAATTGATCTATCTATTCCGTCAGGTGCCGAATCTCGCACCCTGAGATAAGAAATATTTATTATAAAGAAATCTATTGGAAACCATAGAATTTAATATATATATTTGGATTATTAGTTTGTCAATTTATCATGCTGATTTAAGAAATTTATATACGAAATAGAATCGTCCAAGTTGACAAGTATCAGCAAGTTAATATCGAAGCTACATGCAAATAGATGCATATGACCATGAAATGAAAGCACATGGTAACATTTCGTGCTATAGAACTTAAAGAATAATATTAATCTGTGATATTTTATTGATGTCGTTTCTTGTTATATTATAATATAATATATATTATATTCCTGTCGCTCTATATATTTTTTTTGTTTTGACTTATTCTTTGAGATATTTGTTAATATATGTATCAAATTTTTTATGGTGTATGATTCATTTTATTCCTCATTACTATAGGATATAAGTTATATATATATATTTTTTTTATAAATTATCAGTATTATTGTGGAAGCTCATATCTAGGCCTATAAAGATTTTGATGAGACTATATCCTAGTAAAACCACGATCAGATTTTATAATTATTGAAATATTTCTCATGCTCTACCGATTGATGCCAAGCAGGAGGCTAATCGTTATTTAACTATTAAAAAATAACGTGACAGTGTATAAGCCGGTATATATTGTAATCTACATAAATAAAGTACTCAATCAATCAATCAATCAATCCTCCACCTCCCACCCACAAATAACTACCATCATCTTCATCAACATCATCATAATCATTGTCATCAACAAAACATCAGCAGCACCATCATCAGAAGCATCATCCCAATCCACCTATTGCCCCCCTCCCCCCTGAGAATTGCAACTCATTTCAGATCCCCGGCTGCAACTAGTCTACATAAATAAATCCATCGTTATTATTTTGTACCAGCACACAACTCCAATCCAGCCGTAGGCCTCTTGTATTTGACCGGAAGTGATGGGATGACGGAACTGAGGGTAGCGGCCAGAGGAGGGCCGGATTCATTTCCGCTAAACCCTTCCAACACTCCACCCGCCCGATGCATTAACGGCCCAACGATTTTCAAAGCACAGAATGCACCGATTTTCACTTTTGCATTCAGCGTTTACGCATTTTGCGGTTCAAAACTTCACCGGTGAGCACTCACTAAATGGGAATTGGTCTGCTTCAGATGCGGATAATGCCTGTGTCAGCGTTTTTGAATGGGCTCAACATGGCGTTCTTCGGGTTTAATTGGTGGCAGTTCTCTCTATTCATTCTATGTTTTCATTTTCGATGTGCATTTAGTTTAGTCGTGCAGTTAGTTACAAGTTCAGATTGAACTTTTCAATATCCACTCAATGCTTTCCATTTTAATGTATCTGAATGAATCAATCAGAAAACTTTTCAATCATTTCCCAGGAAAAATTATTCATAAAAATTCTTTGCAGCTGACCGCATGATTGATGTACTTCAACAGAATCAATAATTCTAGTTATTTCAAATTGAAGAGTGGAAAGAGACGATTAAATGGGTGTGAGAGATCAATCGTTTTAGGAAATGTGGTAAAATCCATTCAAAATAACTACTTCACTCCTCAATCCATATTATATATAATATGAATGTTTCCATATTATAGATGAATGTTCGTTCTCTATAAATGGGACATCTGACTTTGTTCTTGTACACGTCCCTATTACTAAGTGATTTCAACGTTCATCATTCTGCCATACTAGTCCCTATTACTAAGTGATTTCAACGTTCATCATTCTGCCATACTAGTCCCTATTACTAAGTGATTTCAACGTTCATCATTCTGCCATACTAGTCCCTATTACTAAGTGATTTCAACGTTCATCATTCTGCCATACTAGTCCCTATTACTAAGTGATTTCAACGTTCATCATTCTGCCATACTATCTACAACCAATTTACAAACGTAAACTTGTCGTTAATTTGAGCCCAAATTAAATTCTAGATACTTATAGTAATACGTATAGTATTCTATAGTGGAGTAAGAAATTCTTGAGACTCTAATCTGAAATCTAGTCTCCACTGATAACCATAGAGAGACAATATTTCTCCAATACAATACTAATATGATGCCTATGCTACACTCACAATTATTATACTAATTGAAGTACAATTCTTTGCAATTCACTGGTAATCTATTCTCCGATTCTACAATTTGAGCGGCTTTCAACTGAACCGTACATTAATTAACTCATCACTGTTTGAGACGCATTTCGAATATTTTTGCTTATTCTCGGCACTTTAAACAAACCAAAGTGAGTTTACCACTGTATATATCAGTCATTAATCTTGTCGCTAGTTGGAGCCCAAATTAAACTCTAGATACTTACAGTATTTTATAGTATAGAAAATAAATTATAAAGACTCTGTAGAAAATAATATCCACTGATTAATCACAGAAAGACAATATTACTTGAAAATGTTGGTCCCGGCTTCCTAAAAGCAATAGTTAGGTCATTTCAGAGACCCGAAATCAACCAATTGCGACCTGAAAACGACTCTAGATCTGAGCCAGCCAGGTCACTCGATATTATTATTATAATTATGATTATAATCATTATTATTATTATTAGTATTATTATTATTATTATTATTATTATTATTATATTATTATTATTATTATTATTATTTTATTATTATTATTATTATTATTATATTATTATTATTATTTTGTATCATTTCATTCATCACATGACAAGTGAGTGTTTATTGCAGTCAAAGTCGGCCTTTGGCAAGACTTTGGTGCATTACTTCTAACTAAAATGTTCAAAAATGATCTCACAATGGATGCTGTGCTGAGAACAACTGCCTTTTCCATGGCATATTTTGCACTTTTCGATATTCCCATCTGACAAAGTTTGCTGACACTTTCCTAGTTACAACTCCAACCGTGGAGATAATGACAGGAACAATTGTGACCTTCTCTTGCATCCAGACATCCTTGATCTCAGCAACCAAGGGAAGGTACTTGGAGACCTTTTCATTATAATACTGGTCCAAGTTGTGGCAGCATGGTATGCCAACATCTATTGTGTTGTTTCCTTGGCTACCTTATCCATGAGGATGATATCTGGCCTATTATGAGCAACTGTTCTGTCTGTCAGCACCGACCGATCCCAATATAACTTATGTGTCTCATTCTCCAAGACTGGGGATGGCTTGTACAAGTAGTAGGGCAGCTTCTGATTGATGATTTGGTACTTCAGAGCAAGGTCCTGATGCAAGATCCCAGCTACTGCATTGTGGCGCTTTAAATAGTCAGTAGCTGCCAGTGATTGACATGCAGACATGATGTGCTGAATAGTCTCAGATGCCAAGCCATTTCAACGTTCATCATTCTGCCATACTAGTCCCTATTACTAAGTGATTTCAACGTTCATCATTCTGCCATACTAGTCCCTATTACTAAGTGATTTCAACGTTCATCATTCTGCCATACTAGTCCCTATTACTAAGTGATTTCAACGTTCATCATTCTGCCATACTAGTCCCTATTACTAAGTGATTTCAACGTTCATCATTCTGCCATACTAGTCCCTATTACTAAGTGATTTCAACGTTCATCATTCTGCCATACTAGTCCCTATTACTAAGTGATTTCAACGTTCATCATTCTGCCATACTAGTCCCTATTACTAAGTGATTTCAACGTTCATCATTCTGCCATACTAGTCCCTATTACTAAGTGATTTCAACGTTCATCATTCTGCCATACTAGTCCCTATTACTAAGTGATTTCAACGTTCATCATTCTGCCATACTAGTCCCTATTACTAAGTGATTTCAACGTTCATCATTCTGCCATACTATCTACAACCAATTTACAAACGTAAACTTGTCGTTAATTTGAGCCCAAATTAAATTCTAGATACTTATAGTAATACGTATAGTATTCTATAGTGGAGTAAAGAAATTCTTGAGACTCTAATCTGAAATCTAGTCTCCACTGATAAACCATAGAGAGACAATATTTCTCCAATACAATACTAATATGATGCCTATGCTACACTCACAATTATTATACTAATTGAAGTACAATTCTTTGCAATTCACTGGTAATCTATTCTCCGATTCTACAATTTGAGCGGCTTTCAACTGAACCGTACATTAATTAACTCATGTTTAATACGTATTTCGAATATTTTTTGCTTATTCTCGGCACTATACACAAACCAAAGTGAGTTTACAACTGTATAAAACAGTCATTAATCTTGTCGCTAGTTGAAGCCCAAATTAAATTTTAGATACTTATAGAATTCTATAGTATAGTAAAAAAAATCTAGAGACTCTGTAAAATCTCATCTTCACTGATTAACCACAGAAAGACAATATTACTTGAAAATGTTGGTCCCGGCTTCCAAAAAAGCAATAGTTAGGTCATGTCAGAGACCCGAAATGAACCAGTTGCGACCTGAAAACGACTCTAGATCTGAGCCAGCCAGGTCACTCGATATTATTATTATTATTATTATTAATAATTGAAAATGTCATTAAAATATCGCAGATACTATGTCAATTTTACAATATCCATTGGATGATTGTTTAGCAGCTGGTTTAGTGGGATTTCAAAATAAAATAGATTAAGAATACAACTTTAACGATCATACTCTTGCCTTGAGAAATATTTTGAAAATCACCATATTCTGAGAAATACTTCAAACCAGAGAATTTTCTCCGTCTGCTATTTAAATGATAAACTGCCAATTATGTAATGTATTCACAAATTTTTCTCACTGGTACCTTATCTTCTTTCCATCTATTTCAAAAGTCAGATCGCTAAATTATGATTTCTCTCATTTCCAGGTGAAAAGCAAACGATTTCCTTCTCAGTTGATTCATTCAAAACGATGTTTCCTGTTGGTTGAGAGCTGATTCAAAGGGGTGTTATAGCACTGGGCAATAAAGAGCTCTGTGAGCCATTCAACAGTGAAATAAAACAAACAAAGTGGAAAAAAACAGCAAACGTAAGCGTCAATTAGAACGCGGGGCATTTTAAAACAACAGAAAAAAGTTGAAAACTTTTGGGGTTGTCACCGGAGCAAAAGAGTGCAGAATTGAAAGCTAATTAGCTGGAGTTTGTACTGTGATGGAGTAATTAGGGCAGTGATGGAGAGAGAGGGAGATATTCAATGGACTGAAGCAGTTGGTGGTACAGGACATCAAAATGAAGCATGTTTATAAGGTTTTTTTCCAATATTGAGAACCCTAGTTGGTTGAGGATAAGAGAAAAGTCTCGCAATCTTGTCAAACTAGGGACTTCGTTCTAAAGTTATATTTGGTTGAGCATTCTAAGAATGTATTTTGACGTTCATATTTTTCCAAAATAGGCGGGAGAAGTATTAAATCAATCTGATAATATTAATATTTTGAGATTGTTTCATTTCAGCTTTATAGCGAGTTATCAATCATCAATTTATTCATAGATTGAGCAATTCATCATCCATGACTTCTTGTGTATTATGAATTACTGTTCTACTACTTTGCAATATGAGGAGAGTTCCATTGAATTTAGGTACTTTGTTCTGAAGTTATATTTGGTTGAGCATTCTAAGAAGGTATTTTGACGTTTATATTTCTCCAAAATAGGCGGGAGAAGTGTTAAATCAATCTGATAATATTAATATTTTGAGATTGTTTCATTTCAGCTTTATAGAAAGTTATCAATCATCAATTTATTTATCGATTAAGCAATTCATCATCCATGACTTCTTGTGTATTATGAATTACTGTTCCACAACTTTGCAATATGAGGAGAGTTCCATTGAATTTGAAAATTCTATCTTACAAAATAACTTCTATTTCTTTCGAGTACTAAAAACTTATCAAATAATCAGGACTCAGAATACAATATTGAATAGACTATGAAGATTATTTCCTCATCAACCAAAATTAATCATTGAAATATCAATTGATTAATATCTATTATATATTATAAAATTCATTTAATATTTGTTAATTTCTTCAACTTGTTAATTGATAAAAAGTAATCATTTTTCCTAGCCCTATAGGACTTCTAAGTCTGTTCTCTGATATAGCGAATCTTAAATTCTCAATAAATATGCCATGGAGTAGATGATTTTCTAAATATTCTGTGAAATACAAGTTATATCTGTCACATATCAGATTTCGAGTTTATCAACTTTCTCTGCAATGGAAAATTATAAAAAACATCAATATTACCAACAATATAAAATACTAAGTTCACCCTTATAACAGAACACATAGGAGCAAGTCATGCAATGGAGCTGTTACACAATATATAAGGCAAATAAATATCCAACATAAGAGTTGCTGTGGTAACTCCGATAAAGAACAAAACCACAGAGAGAGAGAGGCACACAGGAAGCGGTAGAGCATAATAGATGACGAGATGCGAGAGGGCGAACAAAGAAGCGAGACAAAAGAAAAGACGACGTTGATGATGATAATGATGATGAAGAGCCGACATTACTGGTGAGTGTACAGTAGTTGTTTTGGCTGCCGCAAAATTTGCGTAAACTCTGTTTTTGTCTGGGTATTTGCAACTTGTTTTTGTTGTGATGCTGCACTGCTGATAGCAAACGAGACGTGTAGTGTAACCGGTGCTGTTCTCGGATCAGAATAAATGAAGCACCACTTAAACTTCCAACTCGACGTCACAGAGTAGCAGCCAGGCAGCCAGGCCTTCAGATAACAGAAAACTTTCGGGACTCCAGTTTGGAAATATGCTTGAGTTGATAATCCGCTCCGGGGTTTCGGAATTTAACGCACAACTCTCACCAGACTCGGAAAAACTCGTTATTTTTCGTTTTGTGCGCGTTTTTTCTTCTCTGTACGGCGAGTGATTGATATTCTAGCAGGTGGGCACTCATCAATTTGCTCGCCGAACGGTTCTCGACGCAAAATGGGAGCTAGAAATTTCAACGGAACGTCGTACAAAGAGGGGTAACTTGCTTGTTACGAGACGCTAATGAGCTATATGTCTTATCCGTTCAACTTTTTTGAATAGTTGCAATGTCAATAAGCTAATTATTTTCGTGAATTGTTCTTCATAATGTGTGTAATAGTACTAGCAAAACTGCCAGTTAGTATTTAGTTACTATAGTTAGTATTTAGTTTAGTTACTATTAGTATTTCCGTGGTACAATTGTTGAACTGCTTTGAAACCTGACTATTTACCATTCAACAAAGTTGCATTGGGTGGATATAATCATAGAGAAACAATAGCGTAAGTAGATATCCCATGGTATTGGGAGTTTATGTCGTAACTTTTACTGTTATCTCAAGCCGATTACTGTCGATTATTGTCGATTTTCACTGTTTTGTTGGGGTGAGAGTGTATGAACGGCACAATATGAGAGACTACCAGTGTCACACAGCTTCAAGGGAAAGAACTACGTGGACTATCGGCTTGAGATAACAGTAAAAGTTACGACATCTTACGCTATTGTTTCTCTATGATATAATATATTGAACTAATTTGAATCCTACCCTGTCTATTCAGCGTTTCACGTTGCTGCATTGTTAATGATTCTTTTAATTGGAGGTGTGCTTCATTTTCTGTTAGTTTAGTTATTGGTACTCGTGGTATTTTAAGTTATGTGTTGTTTTATGCTTATTCTCTTATCGATTCAATTATACACAATTAGTGTTACTAGTTAAATCGAAACAAGTTTGTTTGGAGTTATGGTATCAGCAGAGTTCTCTTCCAGTTTATCTGTATTCACTTGTTACATTAATCAATTATTGAGTTGTTCAACGTTCAACCCATTACCCGCTTTGTTTTCAACCTATTGACTGAGGGTGAGTGAATCAGAGACTGTTTTCTTCCAGAGATTGTGAATGAGGGCGCAGTGACCTCAATATTTATCTTCTTCTCACTTTTTGCTCACTTGATGGGCAAGTACCTGCATATTCTTCATTTCAACTTTACACAGTTCAATCAAAAATATTAGATATGATCCTTCAACTCCTATTTAACTTGAATCTTGACCAGTATTCTAAGGAAAAATTATTCATTAACAGAATACTCACTCATAGCTGCTGTTGGATTATCAAGTGAGTAACTGAGTATCAAGAAATCTGATACTTGAATAATGCTGATTAGTAGTTTCCTTTGCTTTGGCTGCTCTGCTCTACATATTTCTTAATACCTGTGAAAAGGTAGAAAAGCAATCAATCGGCACGAGGAATAAATTAGTATATTTCGGGTTGAAATCACGGCACTTGTTGACAAGCTACAGAGGCAGTAAGCATTTTCATATTTGACATGAGTCTGAATCAAGAAAGACCATTAAACCCCTTGATAATAACCAGTATTCTCTGAAATTCTAGTTTCAAAATAATTATTATGAGCTATTGTAATCAATGAATATTGGATATTGATTAAGGTCCTATCCTCTTTATTATATATGTTAATGATCTATCTGCAGCAATCAGTTGTAAAAATGTAAAGCCATTTATTTTTGCTGATGATTTAGCTGTTCAAATAAAAAATAATAGTCTTTCTGGTAGCTTGCATACGGTTAATGAAATAATTGAAGATTGGACAGCTTCTAATTCATTGTGTCTCAAAACTCAACTTTTGGAATTTGTATTTAGATTACAACCTGACAATGCAAGGTTTCTCGGTATTACAGTTCAAAGCAATTTAAAATGGGGCTTACACATCAATAATTCGAGGGTTTTCTTCAGCCCAGTAGCGAAAATTTTGCTTATTCACGCACCCACTAAGATGAAAATGTGCCTCGTCACTACTAAAAAAAGCTGCATGTGGAGGGATTTGAGCAAGCATTTGCTCACACAAATTTTGTCGGTTGGCGTAGTCTACTGGGCGTAATTCTTGAGCAATCATTATTTTAAAAGGATGAAACTTTAAATCGAAATGTAAAATCCTTCTTAAACTGCGGTCTGAAATCCCCAATGCAAGAGAATGTCGTCGAGCAGAGCGTTCCGGTGATTGTTCGAATGCTGTTCTTACCCTCTGCACATTTTCTGGCGTTCTAATGGACTTGCGACGACAATGTGTATTTGTTTTCAGTGTACTACCAGTTTCCTCCATCTGCCGAATCCATGACCGAATTGTGTTTGCATTCGGAACGGCGTTGTTGCGTGGAATGTTGAACTGTCGTCGAAAAGCTCGTTGTGTAGCGATCACAGATTTATTGTTCTCATAATAAGCGCGAACGGCAAAACCACGATGAGCACCGGTCCAAATCATGTTGGCTACTGAAATGGGGTTAACTAAGAAACAAAAACAGACCATGTGGAAATTTGTAACTTTATCACAGCTGATGTGACAATGGAAACAAACTGCTTAATCGTTCCTGCCGCACCTTGTATAATGATATGATATATTGAACTAATATAGTATATTGAAATAATTTGAATCCTACCCTGTCTTTTCACCGTTTCACGTTGCTGCATTGTTAATGATTCTTTTTAATTGGAGGTGTGCTTCATTTCCTGTCAGTTTAGTTATTGGTACTCGTGGTACTTTAAGTTATGTGTTGTTTTATGCTTATTCTCTTATCGATTCAATTATACACAATTAGTGTTACTAGTTAAATCGAAACAAGTTTGTTTGGAGTTATGGTATCAGCAGAGTTCTCTTCTAGTTTATCTGTATTCACTTGTTACATTAACCAATTATTGAATTGTTCAACGTTCAACCCATTACCCGCTTTGTTTTCAACCTATTGACTGAGGGTGAGTGAATCAGAGACTGTTTTCTCCCAGAGATTGTGAATGATTATGACCTCAATATTTATCTTCCACTCAGTTCTTGCTCACTTGATGGGCAAGTACCTGCATTCTTTATTTCAATTTTACACAGTTCAATCAAGAGTATTGAATATGATCCTTCAACTCCTATTTAACTTGAATCTTGACCAGTATTCTAAGGAAAAAATATTCATTGACAGAATACTCACTCATATAGTGAGGTCCACGATATAATGGCAGTGGATAAAGATAGAAAAATAGCGATGCCGATTCTCTGAATCAATTAATTATATTTCTACACTGTCAAAAACATAATTGGCATCGTTGTGGACATAGGAATGGATAGTACCACCGGCTTTGTCGAATGATAGACAAGGATATCAAAACCAAAGTTGATCAAATACTGTCATTATAACGTGGACCTCACTATAGCTGCTATTGAATTATCCAGTGAGTAACTGAGTATCAAGAAATCTGATACTTGAATAATGCTGATTAGTAGTTTCCTTTGCTTTGGCTGCTCTGCTCTACATATTTTTTAATACCTGTGGAAAGGTAAAACAATAATCAATCGGGACGAGGAATAAATTGGTATATTTCTAGTTGAAATCACAACACTTGTTGACAAGCTACAGAGGCAGTAAGCATTTTAATATTTTGACATGAGTCTCAATCAAGAAAGACCATTAAACCCCTTGATAATAACCAAGTATTCTCTGAAAATCTAGTATCAAAATGATTATGAACTATTGTAATCGATGAATGTTAAGAGGAGTGGCTTACATGATAGAACATAAACTTGACATGTTAATAGTATCTGTAATGTAAAAAAGACTAATTACTAACAGTTGTAGGAAAGATTCTCTATTACTGAGAAATGGAAACGGCATAATTAAAAATGATGGACTTGACATGTGAATAGTATCTGTAATGTAGAAAAGACTAATTACTAAAAGTTGTAGGAAAGATTGTCTATTACTGAAAAATAGAAACGGCATGATTGAAAAAGATGAATTATTGTAGTTACAGTATTTACATGTATTTGACATGAGTCTGAATCAAGAAAGACCATTAGACTCCTTGATAATAACCAGTATTCTCTGAAATTCTAGTATCAAAATGATTATGAATTATTCGTTTCCGATTTCCACCGGACTTCAAAAGTCAAATATGATTCCATTACAAAAATCGTTGGGTAGAGTTTCGATTCGAAGATGAATCTCAGAAAAGCGATTCCATCATCGATTTTATTTCCAAAATACTGATCATATTTTTTCATTATCAGGAGTTGTGTGTCTAAAACCAACATGGAATTTCACAAACTAATCTACAAGATCACTGTCATATAATAACACTTATTTTCTATGATAATCACATTGACCCATTAAAACTGAAGTAGTTGCAGAAAATTTGCCAAATTCTCACTGTTGGAAAAGTGGCATTGGATACTCATTGAACCAAAGCCAAATCGTAGCCAAAATGTGCTCAGAAAACAGTTTCACTTGCAGGAGTGCTACAATCCAATTAAATCGGTCCTCTATCTGGAATCTCAGAAAACATGCATCGACTGTTCCCTCTTTATTACTGATCCTCTCTCTCACTCCCTCTCACTCTCTTTCACATTCTTCATCTTCTACTTCTCCTCCTAGTCACCCTCATCCTTTCATCCTCTCTCTTTTCATCTTACTCTTTCTCTCGCTCTCAAATGAGCGTCAGGCAAGTTTCTTCAATTTCAATTAGGCGAATAATAAATTTAGCAACGCCACTTGACGTAGTTAATTTCCTATCAGTGCGGAGGAATTTGGCATGCAATTTCCTGTCTGTATGAAAGAAGGGCTCGGCAAGGCCAATGGAATCCAGAGTATTTCTGACAAGCTTCAACTTGCTTCCCTGCTCAATCCTAATTAAACTTTTCCTGAGAATCTCGCTTCAATAATAATTAGCTAAGTAGGCACTAATAATGCACCTAGCGCTACCACTTTACAGTTCTCACCAAGGTACCTAGAATACCTGTCTCAATCAGGTAAATTCTAGGTAAAGTGGTTTTCAAGTTTAAAAATTATCAGCATTCCTACACATTATATTTTTCAAACAAGCACATTTACATCATGTAAGACTATTTTATTCGCTTAAATACAATATTTTATTCATATCATGTGGTAAACCTTGATTTTCTCTCTAGCATTATTATTATTATCATCGTTTACTCGTTGCTTTAAGCTGCTTATTTTAGCAGAGAGAGCTCTTCCAGCATGCAACACGTCATTCTACATTCTACGCTATTTTTCCAGTCTTTGATCTCTATCATTGTACTGCAATAAATGCAAGTCTTTTTTTAATCCTTCTGCACAAATCTATGCTATTTTTTTAGTATTTGATCCATACTATTGTCAAGTTGAATTCTTTCGTTCTTGATTCGGATCTAACATTTTCCCACTAACTCGAGAGGAATTTATTATCATCATCTGCAATCGAGTCTTAAATCTCCCTTCAGATCAGCATAATGAAAACTTCATTTGAGGAATAATAGAATGAATTAAGATTCAAGTGATAATGTTTGATTTAGCTTGAAGGTTGTTTCGAGAAATCGTTCTTGATGAAAATTAAATGATCATCCATCACATAGCATTTTGAGTTATAGGATATTTCATTCTAGTGCTCTTCCGTTATTGGAAACAGACTCATTTCCTGTATATGATAATATTATTAGAAGCAAAGAGAGACGTCAGGATGCTTAATAATTTGTTATACCAGAAAACTCCTCGAACTTCCATCTATTATTCTCACGCAAATTAGAACTACCTGAGTTTCAGATTGATAATAAATTATGTTTTCATGATGATTCTCATCAAATGTTTGTTATATGAGATGAAGGTTGTATATGATCAAGAAGATGGTTGTTGTATAAGCATAGAAATAGAGATAAAGAGCATTCTTGTAAAGGTATGAATTTTGAGGAATTTCTTCAAAATTGATTTTCACTATCTGAGAGTTCATTCTTCTCAGTAAAGAAGCCATACCCATAAATTGTACTGGCCTATAAATGTATCAAAGCTACATGGTGATATTTTTAGTAATCGAAATAAACCGACACTGCCCAATTCTGTCATCGCATACTTTTCATTTTTTTTCTCCAGACGGTTTTCAGCGATTGGGAAATTTGCCCGTGGAAATACTATCAATAGCACAAGGACTACCTTATTTCATCTTCTATAATGTTATTGCATTAGTGTCATTCGCATTGTAAATGAAATGAATGAAATGAAATGAATTGTATTGGATGTTTCATTTTGCAAAGTTCAATGAAAGTCATTATTCATATGTTTTTACTTTCCGAATGTGTTTCTAATATCCATGAATATAATAATTCATTTATTTCAACTTTTTGTGTAGTTGTGAAGTTTATATTGTGGTAATATTCATATTTAATGAATGACTACAAAATTGTCAAAACCTCAGATTCAACCTAAAATCTGTGGTCCTGACAATTTTTTTAACTTTTTATTTGATATTTATTTCAACTCGAAACTCTTATGTTGAATTTTTTAAAGTTGATGAAAGTCATAAATTCTTTTTCTCATGCTATGTTGTTGAACGAAAAATTGTTATGTTTATATTCCGAGAAATACATGAAATATCATACGCATGATTTAAGCACTATTAAAATACATTCTGAACAACACACTTTCATGTGGGTTGTTTCTTTCAAGCGCACTCGTGTGAGTTTTTGTGTGAGAGTGCGTGAAATGTACGTACTTGCAGCGTTCATCGGTGTGTATGTATGTTAGTCCTGCTTCTACAAAGTGATATATTACCGGCAAGCTTGTATTTTAACTATTCGAATCTCACAGTGCTCACCTTTGAAAAACAGCAGCACTCCAAGCACATCCTTCCTCAACGCAACTCCTTCCCTCCTTCTTCTTCTTCATCTTCTTATTCTTCTTCTCCTTCTGTTTCCCCCTTCTTCTCCTTCCTCCTCTCTCCTTATTCCTTCACAGCATCTTCATCATTCTCCACCTACCTCTTCGTCTCGGCCGGAGATGTACTGTACACCTACAAACAAAGATAAGCACTAGTACAAACAGGCGAATAGACCTTACGTCAGCAATTTATCTTCCAGTGTCCCGATAAGTTATACGGTAAACTTTTTCACAAAATGCTTCCATTCCGCGCCAGTGGCCTCAACTTCTCCGCATCCAGTGTAGCACACTGCATTAGGACACATTATTATTATTATCTTCTAGGCTATGATTCATTGGTGTGTGAGGAATTCGAGTCTGGAATATCCAATTCA
Organism: Nilaparvata lugens; assembly: GCF_014356525.2. Classification (NCBI taxonomy): domain Eukaryota; kingdom Metazoa; phylum Arthropoda; class Insecta; order Hemiptera; family Delphacidae; genus Nilaparvata; species Nilaparvata lugens. Next base: position 3,984,119 of record NC_052513.1, read on the forward strand.
GCATTAATTCTTTAAGTTTTGAGATAATTTTAAGGATGGAAAGATACTCTCACGATTTCATCAGTACTTAAATATATTGTAATCAGTTTATTTATTAACGCTCATCTTATTTGATGCAACTATTATTATATGCATTGTATATATTAATTTGTGTGTGTGGCTGTGAACAGCTACCGTACACCATAATAAACCTATAGTGAGGTCCACGTTATAATGGCAGTGTATGATTGATAATAGTGTTGTTATCCTTGTCTAACATGCAACAAAACAGATAGCGCTGTCTCTCTCTAGCTTTGCAATGTTGTCAGTTGGCCAAAAATATTTTATTTCACTTTTGACAGTGACTGTACAGAAGTAGACAAACAATCCTCAGCCGCCATGTTTTATTTTGATTTATTACAAAATGCTGGAGTAGAGGAGTCGTATAATTAATTTTAAATGTATTTTTGAATAGATGAAATTATTTTTAGATATTACCGTATGAGAAACACAAATTATACTTTAAATGCAACTTTAAAAGTTAATTGAATAGACTTTTAATTTGTATTACATTAAAGTGGATTTTTGACAACGTTTTAAGTGTATTCAATTATGGAAAAGTTCCATAACATCAACATTCACGCTACAAACTTAATTAAAAGTTAATAGCTTTGAGACCATCCTAGACTTCGTCCATGCTTCAGTTTACCGGAATACGTTAGGCATACACTGGTACCGGTATATATAATATTGAAAGAACAATTTCAGAATTATATCTATTTAAATTATCTTATTATAGATAAGATTTCTATTTTTCTTTTTTTGAAAGAAATTGGAATAGAATACCTAGCGAATAACTTTATTGCTGTTGTTTCGAAGCTCAGATTGGTGAATCACAGCTTTTTAAATTAGCCGCCATTCCAGGTTTTGTAAATATGATCTCAGTTATGAAAGCAAAGTTAAGAATCAAATTATGAGAAAAATATATATTATTTTATTGTTAAATTTAATTAATTTGACATGAAATTGATAATTTAATCAATGGAATTAGAATTAATATCAGATCAAATTTAATGAATCGAATAACAGCTATGTACGATTAGACACTCAGTGGCAAAATGGAGTCAATTTGGCAACGTTGTTCTCGTATCCTCCTTCATTGCCATTATAACGTGGACCTCACTATTCAAAATCCATAATAAACCTTATACTGGATTGGATTAAGATAAATGTTAATTTAAAATTATCTATCTCCATTATGTAATGTTTCAATCTTGTAAATTATTTTTTTAAAGCTTCCTCATTACTGTCTTTTTGAATTTGTCATCTGCTTGTAATTTTGTTACTTTGTCTCACCGTTTGTAAAGATTGAGATGTGACCTAGTTTCCGTAATTTTATTTATTTTAATGGTTTGAATAAGCTCAATTTTCTTTTTTATTGACATGTTAGCTGTACCTAGTTGTTCGACTCATTGCCGGCGCACAAGTTGTTCTTTGCCAGTAGTGCCATTTTGTAAGTTATAATATTCATTTTAATATCAATCTGTATTATTTTATGACAAAATAGATTAATTTGAATTCTGATTTGAATACTCGGAATAACGATTCAATACCGTAAAGTGATAATGAATTGATAACAATGTTTTTGGAAGAGTTAAATTAAATGTATATCTAAAACAAATTTATATTCCATTCTATGGAATATTCATATTCTGATGAGAAAATTTCCAACATAAAACTGTTCTGAGAATAATTACGAACTTGACCACGAAACTGCAGAACCGCATTATGATTTGGTGTTAATATTCTATGAAATGAGTGAAGGCTTGGATCTTTTAACGTGTGATTTGAGATTTGGTACTGCTGACAAAATTATTGTTATAAATTGTTTCAAGCATTGAAAATACTGGTATTTGTATCACATTAACAGCGATACAGAAGTATCTCAGGAAACAACAAAATGGAGGAGGAGCCAAACTCAAGCCTACGCTTCCTATTGGTCGATTCGTTCAGACCAGTCATCGCTTCCCATTGGTCGACGAGAGCCAATCAGGAGCGAGCACGGAGCTCTATAAAAGCTTGTACATGAGCAGGGACGATCATTCTTACTTGGATTGTGAATGAGTAAAAAGGTGGAAAGTGATATTATGGAGTCTTTATTCAGATCACTGTTTGTTATGGGACCTAGCTCACAAACTGTATTAGATTTTGACAATTTCGATATACTAGGACAACTGCCCAATGAAATTGGATCAATGATATTGAGGTAATTATTCATTTTGTTTTCAATATTCCAAGATTTTTGGTTTATAACTTTTAAGTAACTTCACAACACTAGTGTATTAATACTAATACAATACAATACTACAGTTTCCTTTTGAGCAATGATGTTGCTGTTTTTATTTGATATTTGAGTTTTGATTAAGTTTTATCAATATCTAATACTACTTTTGTTCTCATGTTACAGATATCTAGATGGCGAAAGTCTTTTGAAGGCAGCTACTGTTAGCAAGCGATGGAACAGCTTGTGCAGAGGAGACAAGAAACTGAGACAAAGAGGACGCCAACATCTCAGAATGATGAAGAAGAGGAAGAAGGAGCAGATCTATGGAACACTCAAGAGATCCACCTATGTTCCCGTTGATGAGGTGACAGCGTTCAGGCCTAAAACCTCCAGGAATTTTGTTCCAAATATTCAGAAGAACCAAAAACCTATTGATGTACCAGCAATGATTATTCCACGCCGAAATGGTGAGTTCAATCACATCTATTAGAATCTTCAATCAGAAGCCTAATCCTAGAAGTCCATTGAATGTATCTTATTATGTCAAGGTCACATAATTTTGTCTTGCATTAAACAGTTCCAACCATTGTGAACAAGGACAAAGTATTTCATAAACTTATCATGTTATTAGTATTTTACAGTATAATCTGATATTGACTTTCTTTTTTTACAGAAAATATATTGGAGAAGTTGGAAGTCAACTTGGAAAGCAGCGTGAAGATTCAGAGGCCCAAGAAGTCACTTTCAAGTCAACAGAAAAGGAGACTACTGCGACATTAAAATAATGCATTACGTCTTGTACATTCGACCATTGTAAATAGTAGATTATATTGTAAATAGTTCCATATCAAATAAATGGTATATAATACTATATCATGGCTTTTTCTTTGTCTCAAAACAACTCTGAATCAAGAATGAACAACATTCAATCATTAATATGTTTGGTTTCTATCATTCTTCATTTGCAAGTGATATCCTAGAGACTTCCTTATCATGATAATACCTCAATATGAGGTCGAACCGATGATTCGTTGAGCACTTATAGTATACATTCATTTGAACCAGTGAAACCGAAATTTTTCCTAGAAATTCAACCGGATTTTGTAGTCATAATGCTCTTAGGAAAGGTTTCTGCAAGAATTGGGCAGAAACAAATCTCAAACTTTGAATGACATTGACATTAGGATCAAGGTCATGACTTTATACGATCCAATTATAACACGAAATTCACCTTTGCAATTATTTGTGATACAAATAATATATATTTTGAATACAAGATACAAATTTTGTATTCATTTCCATTCATTTAAAATAGAGAAGCATCTAATGAGGATAACTACGAATCATGAAATAATTATTTTTAGAGAAATTCATAAGTCTAATTTACAAGGTAGATAATTTTTAAGATCGATTTCATTTTATTTCTGACTACAGAAATTGAATTCTTAATACAAGCGAGTTGCGATTCATATATTGTCTGATGAAATCATATTTCTTTATTTGAGAATTTCAAGAAGTTTTAGTTCGTTCTTACACTTTTGTTATCATTTGCACCCATCCATAAAACGATTAGTTTTATTCCTATTCGTCCATTACATATTTTAGTGGAAGCCATCAGTAGCTTACATATTATTTCGTAGAGGCTTCTCCTCGAAGTTACAAATGTCACTCACCTTTAGTTACAGTTCATTGACAAGGTCAAGCTCCCTTTCTAACTTAACGGTATTCAGTTAGGAATCTTAGCATCATGATTGACTGAAGAGTGAACTAACAAACATTTCTTTGATAATAGGCCTATCAATTCATTTTCTGCTGAATAATCAAATTCAACTACTTGAAACATCCAAAATTGAAGTTACAGTTTGAAATTATTCATCTCACGTAGGCCCAACTGAATCTTGTTGGAATTTGAGGTCTTCATTATTTCGGATTTAGAAATTCTATAAAAGTATTAGATCCAGGCCTAAACTCATCTTATCAAATTGGAATATCAACTCCTTCAATGATGTTGCAGTTTGAAGGTCAAGTTCATAATCGTTCAGAACAGTATTTAGATGAGAATTCTATCATCAAAATGGATTTTATATAATGAAATATATTTTTTTGGAGATAGAGGCCTACATTTAATTCAATACTCACAAAATCACTGTATGGTATTAAAGTTGTAATACCGTTTGTTCACTTCCCACTTAATAGCAAATTTTAAGAGGATGAAAAAGTCAACTTCAATTGAAAATGAGACAGTTGAAAATACTTACAGCTTTTTTCAATAATTATATCCTACATCGAGGAGATTATAGTAAATATATAACAAATTCATGATTCTTCTCCCACTTACTATGACAGTAGGCCTAATCCTACAACTCACATTGTTTACTAATAATTCACGAGCAAGTAAATAAACTAATAATAAATAATAATAATTAAACGAGTAAGTTGTGGAATTACTACTATGTAGAACTGGAAAGAGTAGATTTTTTTTACATATTCATCAACTAACAATTTTACTAAATGGAAAACTAGGAGCTAAACTTGAAGCTAGAAATAAATCTTGAACAGACAAATAATAAAATGTATGGCGATTAGTGTGTAGCTATGGTTACAGATACGCGAAATAATGAACTTGACCTTCAATTGTGATAACCGTACAGTGATTTTGGAAGTGTCACCTGTTAAATTAAATGTATATCTGCATAAAAATTCATATTTCATTCTTTAATATCAATTTTGATAAGAAAATTCCCAACTGACTACTGCTCTGGAAAATTATGAATTTGACACCGCTAAATGATTTGATTGAATTCTCTAAAACGAATGTAGGCTAGGATCTATGAACTTGAAATTTGTTACTGCAGAAGTATTATGGTTTATGGAACATATCATTATTATTAATTGTTCATGTTATCAAAAATACTGAATATCACAAAATCAGCAATACAGTAGCTGTGATACAACGAAATGGAGGAGGAGCCAAACTCAAGCCTACGCTTCCTATTGGCCGAATCGTTCCGACCAGCCATTGCTTCTCATTGGTCGACAAGAGCCAATCAGAAGCGAGCACGGAGCTCTATAAAAGCGTGTACCTGAGCAGGGACGATCATTCCCATTTCGATTGTGAAAGATTGAAGAAGTAGTAAGAGAAATGGATGTTGTAATTAGCTCATTACTTGTTATGGAACCTAGTTCACTAACTGTATTGGATTTTGATAATTTCGATATACTAGGACAGCTGCCCAATGAAATTGGATCAATGATATTGAGGTAATTATTGATTTTGTTTTGAAAATTCCAAGATTTTTGGTTTTATAGCTGTAAAGTAGTTTCACAATAATTTTTGAGCAATTATGTTGCTGTTTCAATTTGAAGTTTTAATAATTTATTATTCTATGAATAGTTAGGAGTAGTAGGATTATTTTAGATTTCAAACGGTTCCTACAATTGTGAACTAGAACAAAGCATATCATAATTTTGTCATGTTGTCATTATTACAAAGTAACTATAATAATGACTCGCATTAAACAGTTCCAACCATTGTGAAAAAGACCAAAGTATTTCATAAACTTATTATGTTATTAGTATTTCACAGTATTCTAATATTGATTTTCTTTTTTTCAGAAAATATATTGGAGAAGTTGAAAGTCAACTTGGAAAGCAGCGTGAAAATTCAGAGGCCTAAAAAGTCACTTTCAAGTCAACAGAAGAGAAGGCTACTGCGACATTAAAATAATGCATTACGTTTTGTACATAATATACTTTGATCATTGTAAATGATAGATTATATTGTAAATAGTTCCATATCAAATAAATGGTATTTAATACTATATCGTGGTTTTTCTTTGTCTCAAAACACCTCTGAGTCAAGACTGAACAATATTCAATTATTAATAAGATTTGTTTGGTTTCTATCATTCTTCATTCGCAAGTGATAGCCTAGAAATTTTCTTATCGTAATAGTACCTCAATATGAGGTCAAACTGGTAGTTCGATAGTCCTTTATGATATACATTTATTTGAGCCGGTAAAACCGAAATTTAGTAATTCGACCGGACTTTGTAGTCATAATGCTCTTAGAAAAGGTTTTTACAAGAATTAGGCCGAAACAGATCTCAAACTCGGAATGACATTGACATTAGGATCAAGATCATGACATTATACGATCCAATTCTAATACGAAATTATCCTCTGCAATTATTTGTAATACAAATAATATATATATTTTAAATACGAGATACAAATTTTGTGTTCATTTCCATTTATTTAAAATAGAGAAATAAGTATCTAATGGGGAAAAATACGAATCATGAAATAATTATTTTTAAAGAAATTCATAAGCCTAATTTACAAGGTAGGTAATTTTTAAGATCGATTTCATTTTATTTCTGGCTACAGAAATGAATTCTCAATGCCAAGGTAGTTGCGGTTCATATACCATTTTTTATTTATTGTATTCATTTTATTTATATATTGTCTGATGAAATCATATTTCTTCATTTGAGAATTTGAAGAAGTGTTAGTTATTCATTCTTACATTTTCGTTATCATTTGCACCCATCCATAAGACGATTAGTTTTATTCCTATTTGTCCATTACATATTTCAGTGAAAGCCAGCAGTAGCTTACGTACTTGGTGGAGGCTTCTCCTCGCAGTTACAAATGTCGCTCACCTTCAGTGACCTTGTTCAATGACAAGGTCAAGCTCCCTTTCTAACTTAACAGTATTCAGTTAGAAATCTTAGCATCATGATTGACTGAGGAGTGAACTAACAAACATTTCTTTGATAATAGGCCTATCAATTCATTTTCAGCTGAATAATCAAATTCAACTACTTGAAACAAACAAAATTAAAGTTACAGTTCGAAGTTATTCATCTCACATAGGCCCAACTGAATCTTTTCGGAATTTGAGGTCTTCATTATTTCGGATTTTGATATTCTATAAAAGTATTAGATCCAGGCCTAAACTCATCTTATCAAATTGGAACATCAACCCCTTCAATGGTGTTGCAGTTTGAAGGTCAAGTTCATAATCGTTCAGAACAGTATTCAGATGAGAATTCTATCATCAAAATGGATTTTATAGAATGAAATATATTTTTTTGAAAATATAGGCCTACATTCAATTCAATACCATTCAATGAGTTGATGTATTCATTTGATCAAATTAATATGAGTGTAGCCCTGAATCTTTGAAGCCTATAATGAAATTTATCAATTCAACAGTATAAGAATAAGAAATTTCAACAAAATTCAGTCTATTCCAAGTGAAATAGATCTTGACCTTCAAACTGTAACACCGCACATGATTTTAGATGTTTCAAGTACAGTAATTGGATTTGATTACTCTAGTTGAGAATGAATTGAATGAATATTCTCGAATATTTTGACAGTTCAAATCACAATACCAAGATTTCTAACTGACGCTACCGTTACGTTAGAGAGGGAACTTGACCTTGTCATTGAACCGTTGGTAGCGGTCAGTAGCATTGTCTAGCGGTTCTGAATGATTTGAAAAATTCTTACCTCCTCATGTTTCTTGTCTAATCCATACTGAAATCTTTCAGAATTCTATCAATATTGTGTATTTTGGCGAAATAAAGTTTATTATTATTTCGATGAGGATTCTTCCAACTGACTTCAGTATGGCCTACTTGTAATATGAAACGTTGACATTGAATAATACAAAAGCCTGTATACAATCCCGCTATTGGATTGAATAAGTTGTCGACAGGCTGGCAAAATGCAACTTGTTTTACCATTGAATTTATGATATAGTTGTGATACATATCATTTGTCAATATTTGGGCCACGATGTAGGCCTAGTTGATAAACGCAATCACGAAATCCGGCTGTAGACTACTGGTACCGGTATTAAAACGGTCATCAACTAGGCTTATGGATGAAATGGTTCTTAATGATTTCACTTAAATATTCCAGTCTCATCAGATTAAATCTTCTTCTAACCTGAAAAAGTTATAATGAACACAGATAGAAGCAATAGGGATTTTCGTCCGAAATTGAAGCGTACGATGGCATGACCTTGATACTAATCTCAATGTCACTCGAAGTTTGAGTTCTGGTTCGGCCTAATTCTTGCACAAACCTATCGAGGAGCACTTTACTAAATCCGTTTGAATTTCTTGAAGAAATGTGGGTCTTACTTACCCAGATAAAGAGTATTTTATACATCAAATTGTCAGTTTGCCCTCAAATCGAGCGTCCACCATGAGATGGAAATTTCAAGAGTATCTCTTAAAAATAAAGTTTGATAGAAACCAAACAGTTCTGATTCGTACATACTTCAGACATTGTTCATTTATGTTCAAGAGGTAGTTTGAGCCAAATAAAAATCACGATATCGTATTATATACCATTTATTTCGTATAAAACTATTTACAATAAATTATGTTATGTACAAAATGAAATGCATTAGCTCTTGCATTATCTTAATGCCGCAGTAGTAGCAGCTTCTGAAGCTTCACGCTGCTTTCCAAGTTGACTTTCAACTTCTCTAATATATTTTCTGTAAAAAAAGGAATTCAATATTAGCTTATATCGCATATAATACTGATAGAATCTTACATTTATGAGGTACTTTGTTTTTATTCTCAATAGTGGGAAATATTGTAATAAATATTTAAGACAAAATTATATGACCTTGAGATGATTAAATCCATTAGGCATTCAATAACAGATATTTTCATTTGATGTGATGACACTTACCATTTGTGCGTGGAATAATCATTGATGTTTTTTCAGTAAGTTTCTGGTTCTTCTGAATATTTTGAACCATATTCCTGGAGGTTTTAGGCCTGAACGCAGGTACTTCATCAACGGGAACATAGGTGGATCTCTTAAGTGTTCCATAGATCTGCTCCTTCTTCCTCTTCTTCATCATTCTCAGTTGTTGGCGTCCTCTTTGTCTCAGTTTCTTGTCTCCTGTGCACAAGCTGTTCCATCGCTTGCTAACAGTAGCTGCTTTTAAAAGACTTTCGCCATCTAGATATCTGTAACATAAAAACGAAAAAATATTAGATTTATCAAACTTGATCAAAACTAGATTCGAACAGTAATAATATGAAACAATCTAAGATAAATCAGTACAAAACCATCCAACTACTCCCAACTCTTCATATAATATAATCAAATTTCAAATAAAAACAGTAACATAATATTGTTCGAAAGTTATTGCGAAACTACTTTACAGCTAAAGAAGCAAAAATCATAGAATTTTGAAAACAAAATCAATAATTACCTCAGTATTATTGATCCAATTTCATTGGGCAGCTGTCCTAGTATATCGAAATTGTCAAAATCCAATACAGCTTCTGAACTAGGTCCCATAACAAATAATGAGGTAATTACAACATCCATATTTTCTTCTAACTCTTTACTCTTCCACAATCAAAGTGAGAATGATCGTTCCTGTTCAGGTGCACGCTTTTATAGAGCTCGTCGACCAATGGGAAGCGATGAGTGGTCTGAACGTGTCGGCCAATGGCTAGCGTAGGCTTGAGTTAGACTCCTCCTCCATTTTGTTGTATTCCTGATACTTCTGTATCATTGTTAATGTGAAACGATGTCTAGTATATCTGATACATATTACAATTCATATTGATGTTATGCTTTTACGTTGTAATAACTACATCATGAATCCAAGTTTTCTACACTATTTTGATGTTTCAAATAATGATATGCAGTCAACATAAATAATTGACTGCATGACGTTGTCAAAACATCGGAATGATATTAAAGTATTGCAGCTCGGAATGAATCAAGAAACCATTATCCAAATTTCCAGTTTATTTTATTTTATAAATATATCTATACTGATGATTAGGAAGGTTCCAATGATTTTATACAGGAAAGCGAAAACAAAATTCGAAAAATTGTGAATTGAATTTGTTAATAATTTTTGTAAGTATTGGAATGCTAATCGCTGCCCTAGGGATTTCTACACTTCTTTTATTCACATAGACAATTGACATATAAAAATACCTACTTATTTTAATCTAATTCATTATTTCTTTCAACTGATTTGAAATTTTGTAGATACTATCACCCGGTTGCACAAAAGTCTTTAATCCGTTCGATCTTAAACTTTTAATCCTGTGTAAATGCCATGATAACCAATCGGGGAAGCCTTCTTCTTAGAAAATTATTCACTCATTGGTTCTTGTGGAATTTGAACATGATAATAATTTGTGCAACCAGGCCTCAATCTTGTAAACTTTCCATTTTTATTGGTAAACTCACCAACTTTGAATTTTAGCTTCCGTTCTGAGTGACATACCTTCAGTGCCATAGTGATATTGTCACGTTATTCTTTATATTTGAATAACGATTAGCCTCCTGCTTGGCATCAGTCGGTAGAGCATGAAAAATTTGATATAATTATAAAAATTAGGTCGTGGTTTTTTAATAGGATACAGTCTCATAAAAATCTTTATAGGCCCAGGTATGAGCTTCCCCTATAATTCTTGTAATCCATAAAAAAAATAAAATAATATAATATATATATATGGTACTTATCCTATAGTGTTGAGGAATTAGAATAATTGCACACCATAAACAATTGATACATATATTAACAAATATTGCAAAAATAATAGATCAGAGCAAAAAATAAAAGAGCGACCAAAAATATATAATATAAAAATAGAACAATAATCGAAATCAGTAAACTATCACAGGCTAAATATGATTCTATAAATTTATAGCACGAACGTTACCATGTGCTTTTATCTTTTAATGTAAACTCTAAGGTTCAACTTTAAGAAATTTATATTGATTTTAAATTGGTAATCAATAATTTTGATGTAAAGTGGACTGTATTGAATAGAAAAGAAACAAGTGAATCTCTACAGAAACAAGTACATGCAATGAATTATAAAAGAACAACTCACCGAAAATCTGGCAGAGTACCTAATGTAATATTTATATTATTGAGCTTACAACTCCCAGGTAAGGTATTCAGGTGTCCCCGAGGTAGGAGATGAATCAAGGATGGTGAAAAGGCAAGCTTAATTGTCATCTACTGTTGGTAAATTCGGCTTCCATCATATACGTTGCACATATATTTCTGACGAGATATTTACAATGTCTTTAAAGACTATAAATCGGTGAACTTTCCATCGAAAAATAATAGTTTAAAACTTTCAACTAAATGGAGTTTGGCAAACACTCTTCCAAACGTAGGTTTATGGTGTACGATTTAACATTACGAAAAAATAATATTTGAAGAATGATTTTCTTCTGGGAATGATCGACGAATAATAATTATCAATTCCCGACTCGAGGCAAGCTATTACAAAGCGAGACTGAACTGAAAAAGACAGCCTACCGGCTAGTGAGCGCGACGCACTCAAGTGAAAGAAATACGAACTGAACGAGGAGCGCGCGTCCAATTCAAAAACGAAAAATGAAAACTAGAGCTGGCTCCAACATCCCCCCCCGGCTGAAAAGCTATTTTCAGACAAGGCTAGAGAACAAAGAAACGAAAAAACAATGAATAAACGACGAAAGAAATAAAAATAAAACAAAACGAGAATAAAACAAAAAATGCAAAAGGAAAATTATTGAGTAGGCAACGGATACAACTTTGTAGCCGGCCTTTTGAAACGACCATTGGTGCACCGCACCATAGCCACTCGAACGACACCGTCAGCACCGGGAAATACTTCCTCAATCACCCCCATTGGCCATTTCAACGGTGCGACATTTGGTTGATCCACAAGGACGATTGTACCAACCGTGAGAGGGGTGGAATCCTTACACCATTTCACACGGGTTTGTAATTCATGTAAGTATTCTTTAAGGATTCCGACGCCTGGCCATGGTGATTCGAATGGGTCCACCATAATCAACTCCACATTGGACGAATGGTTTAGACGACAGAGTTCTACAGGCTGGCAGATTGCCCATTTTCGGCGGTGTAAGAGTGGGACGATAGTGAAAACACTTGTTACATTTTCGTACATGACTCCTTATAAGGACACGGGCTGATAAAATCCAATATTTTTGTCTCAAAATAGACGCCAATAAATGAGGTCCAGCGTGACAGTGCTTTTCATGAAAATAATCAATCAAAAGCGTGACCAATGGATCATTTTTCGGTAATATAATCGGATGACAGCTGTCATAATTCAACTCAGAATTTTGTAAACGTCCACCCACACGATAATATCATGATCAAGAAAGGGTGACAGTTGTTGAAGATGAGAAGTACATTCTTTCCCAGCTTTCAATTCCAGTAATTTTCTTTCGAAAAAGAATTTTTGTACGACTTTACACAAAGGTTTTTCCGCCAAATCGAATCTATTCATGAGGTTTAGGCAATAGACGAAGTACTTTCAATATTAACACCATGATACGCAATAGACGTTGGTAGTTGGAACAACGAGCAATTAAAAGATGAATCGAATTAATAGATGAATTTTCCGACTGTACTACAGTGACAATTGAGTGACCTTGACCTCAGGTAGACACTCTATAGGTTCCAGATCGACCTTGACGGGCCAATCACTCTCTTCTAACATTAGCCAAGAGGGGCCAGACCACCACAAATCATGATTAATTATTTCAGAAGGGGATAAACCTCTCGAAATGGGATCAGCTGGGTTTGAATTTCCTGCCACGTGTAACCAGTCGTTGATAGGACAGTCTTGAATTTTCGTAACTCGATTAGCGACGAAAGATTGCCATCTGGATGGACAGCCCTGATCCAATGTAAGACAACAGTTGAATCCGATACTGCAACAACGCGAGTCACGTGACAACGAAGGCTCAAAACAGAGACAACAACCTGTATTAATTCAGCGAGCAAGAGCGCCGCGCATAATTCAAGCCTAGGTATGGATAAGTCTTAGATGGCGCGACTTTTGATTTAGTGCACAACAATGTGATAGTTGCAGGTTGAATATCCATTTGAGATTTTATGTAGATCACACCACCATAACCTAAAGTCGATGCATCACAGAAACCAATGACAGTAATTTTCGAATCATTCATCACTCCTAAATGATGTGGTATGAAGAGATTGGACAATAAAGGAACTCCTTCTGACATGTCTCCCATTGAAGCGCAATAGAGGGAGGTACTGAATCGTCCCAATCAAGACCAGCATTCCATAATTGTTTAATTAAACATTTAAGAAACAAAGTAGGGGTGACAAGAGTCCCAAAGGATCGAAAATGCGTGCTACTACCGATAAAATGTGACGTTTGGTAGGAACAGACTGATTAGGATTCACTGAAAAACAAAACGAATCACTACCAGGTTGCCATTTCAAACCTAGGACAGCCAACAAATTTCCCATCTCGAAATCTTTAGACAAGGTCGATTTTTCATCTTCCGAGAAATCATTCATATTCAGGTGAATTGGAACTCCATTTAGTAAGTTCGAATCCGCCTCTCTCGAACAATTCTTTAGCCTGACTACAAAGACGATTTGCTTCACCTAAAGAAGACACACTTGTCACCAAATCATCCATAAACATGTCACTCGGAATACGAGCTTTAGCATCAGGGAAATTTTCACCTTCTTCTTGAACAAGTTGATGGACAGTTCTGAGAGCTAGAAACGGTGACTCACTCAGACCAAATACGACAGTTTTTAATTCAAAAATTTGTATGGGATCATTGGACGAAAATCTCCATAACAAACGCTGAAATTTGCGACACGATTCATCGACAAGAATCTGTCTATACATCAGCAGTTACAGCGATAGAAAATAACCGAAAATTGACTAACAGAACGAAAATATCCGTTTGCAACTTGGGGCCGATATGAAGTATATCATTCAATGATACTCCAGTAGTAGTTTTCGCGCCTGCGTCAAAGACAATATGCAAAGGCGTTGATTGACTCTGAGTTTTGATTACAGCATGATGAGGTATAAAATAACCACTTTTATCACTCTGATTTTTATCAATTCCATGTGTCCTTGTTTGAGATAATCCAAGAGGACATCGTGATACACTAAACGCATGTTTGGATCACGTGCCAGTCGTTTCTCCAAACTGATGAGTCGACGTTCTGACATAGCATAAGAATCACCAAGACAATCAGGGGATTTTGAAAACGTTAATGAGACAACGAATCTACCCGAATTTTCACGACGAACGGACGATGCAAAATCCTTCTCGCATTCTAACTCATCAGCAGTGAGTTGTTTTCCTACATCTGGAACACTTTCCACTTCCCAAAATTTTCGAACTAACTTATCCAACGGTGATGTTAGACAAGTCATCAAACACGTTGAATTTTCTGAAGATTGAGTTAAAATAGGGGCTCTACCCATCAAAATATAACCGAAAACACTTTCCAAGGCCATCAAATAATTCGAATCAATTTCCACACGACCATTTCGGAAAATATGGGGCACTAATTCAGCTCCTATAATAGCGTCAATTTTGCTGGGAATGTGATAACTTTCATCAGCAAGTCGAAGACCAAACAAATTTGATAATTTAGAATTATCAATTTTACTAGTGGGAAGCTGTTCCATGATTTTTTGACAACTAATGGTTCAATGGAAAATTTAACACTAGAATCGAGTCGAGATTGAAGCGTGACAAAAGTACGACCAAAAACTGATTGCGAATTTCCGCCAAAACCATTCACAATTAATTGGAAAGGAGAAATCGATAGTTGCAATTTACGACAAAGTTTACGAGTAATGAAATGACTTTGACTAGCTGAATCAACTAAAACTCTTATTTTGTGCAATCTACCTCTCTTATCAGGTACCTCGACTTGAGCAGTTGATAGTAGAACACTATACGGTGCCGACTTCGAATCGATAGAACAACAGGTAATAGTATTATTTTCTACCTTTTTCGCATCCGAATTTGATGACGAATTTGAAGCATTTCCGAAATGTAAAAGCGAATTATGCTTCTGACTACATTCCTCGCAGTTGGAAGAAGTACAATCTTTACTACGATGGGCTGGCGAGAAACATTTCAAACAGCAACCCTTCTCCTTAACAAAACGAAAACGGTCCCAAGGTGATAACTGACGAAAAAGACGACAATTGATCAATTTATGATTTGTCATCGAACATTTCAGACATTCTGATATTTTTACCGGTGATTTGGTCACTTGCGAATTCGATTGAACAACCAACACTTTGGATTTTGGTATTGGTTTCACTACTGGCTTGCATTGTTTAGACGATTCGTCATGCGGTAACGATTTAATCTGCCTTTCGATGAATGAAACAAAATCAGTATATGTGGGATCATCCTTAGTATGAACTGAAGCTTCAAATGCCTTTCGAGAAACAGGATCTAAAATTTTCAACGCTTGGAACAGAAATATTGCATCAGATACATCTTCACCTCGTAGGCGTTTTAAAGCAGTAATTGAACCACAGAACTGATCGACTATAGAAACTAAACCTGCACGAGACTCAGATTTTAGACAATTGAATTCGAAAATTTGTTTCAAGTACACATTTGAGAGTGAGCGGGGGTCATTGAACCGCTTAATTAATGCATCCCAAATAATTTCATAATTATTAGCAATAGGTGGTAGATGACGTGAAATATTAGCCGCTTCTCCAGATAGTTTGGACACCAGATATTGGACCTTTTGTTGATTTGGAATCGATTTGTTGTCATGAATCATGCATTTAAACATTTCGTAGAATACCGCCCATTTTGATTGATCTCCGTCGAACACAGGAATTTCAATTTTCGGTAAAATATTAGACGAATCCTTATTGGAAGATACAGGTTGAGCCGGGGTAGAAACACTAGGTACAACCTGACTGCGTTTTTTCAATTCACTAGCAATTGCTTCCATATGTTCGAACATTTCCATATGTGAACTACTAAATTTGGGTACAAATTCCGGGTCTTTTTCCATTTCAAGCTCCTGTATTTCCATTTCAACAGCTTCATAATCCTGAACAGTTTTAAGAGTGGAACTATAGAGAATTAGAAATTGTTTAGCACTAGCTTCTTCTTTTAAAGCCTTTTTCGACAAATCGAAAGTACGTTGAATACGATAGAAATATTGCTCAAGTTTAGCTCGTTGAGCTTTAACTTCTTTTCACTCATGATTGGATATTGGAAAGGTCTTAATGATTTTCATTTACTAATTTTCGAATAAAATTACGAATGCAACAATGAACGATTTCATTGATGATTCAAGCAAGCAAAATGATAATGTTAGTACAAATTGAACAGAGAAAGCTCAATAGACGAAGCAAGCTAAGCGATAACGTTATCAGCATTGCAAAGTAACGGTTCCGATCGGACAATAGAGATAAGAGTGAACCAACTTGATCGGCTCAATTCATAATGTACAAACAGGTTTGAACCCTAGCATGCACAACGATTTACAATAAAATTGGATAAGTGCTTGCCAAATATTTGAATAAAAAATAGCCAATAAAATCCGGCCGGAGGACCAATGTAAACTCTAAGGTTCAACTTTAAGAAATTTATATTGATTTTAAATTGGTAATCAATAATTTTGATGTAAAGTGGACTGTATTGAATAGAAAAGAAACAAGTGATATCTCTACAGAAACAAGTACATGCAATGAATATATAAAAGAACAACTCACCGAAAATCTGCAGAGTACCTAATGTAATATTTATATTATTGAGCTTACAACTCCCAGGTAAGGTATTCAGGTGTCCCCGAGGTAGGAGATGAATCAAGGATGGTGAAAAGGCAAGCTTAATTGTCATCTACTGTTGGTAAATTCGGCTTCCATCATATAACGTTGCACATATATTCTGACGAGATATTTACAATGTCTTTAAAGACTATAGATCGGTGAACTTTCCAATCGAAAAATAATAGTTTAAAACTTTCAACTAAAGGGAGTTTGGCAAACACTCTTCCAAACGTAGGTTTATGGTGTACGATTTAACATTAACGAAAAAATAATAATTTGAAGAACGATTTTCTTCTGGGAATGATCGATGAATAATAATTATCAATCCCGACTCGAGGCAAGCTATTACAAAGCGAGACTGAACTGAAAAAGACAGCCTACCTGCTAGTGAGCGCGACGCACTCAAGTGAAAGAAATACGAACTGAACGAGGAGCGCGCGTCCAATTCAAAAACGAAAAATGAAAACTAGAGCTGGCTCCAACATTTAATCATATGCCTCCTTTTGTATGTAGCTGCAATATAAGCTTGCTAATACTTGTCGACTTGGACAATTCTATTAAAAATAGGTTCCTTAAAAATCAACTTGATAAATTGGTAACCAATAATCCAAATATATATATTAAATTCTCTAGTATCTAATAGATTTCTTTGTAATGAATATATATTTTATCTCAGGGTGCGAGATTCGGCACCTGATGGAATAAGTAGAGCAATTCATCTAGTGAATCAGAGCTATAACAAATTATCGCAAATTATATTGCAAAATTAAAGATCATATGAATATGCATTAATAGCCTAGATTTTATACTTCTTTGATTATTAGAATTTTCTGAAATGTACTGACTCATTATTCCTCTAATAAAATACCTTCAATACTATCTTTACTTGCCCAAGTATTTTTTATTGAATTCTTAATTTATAAGAGAACCCTTTCGACGAGCTAGCTTTGATTATTAGGTAATTTCGAAGCACTGAGGGCGCCCATCACTAATTCAATATTTCTCACTCACGTGTCGAAATCTTCTTATGAGCCACTGATGTCGATCCAACTCCTGGTGGTCCTGGACTATGGTAGCCGGAGTCTTCTCTTCCAAGGGGTTACAAAAATTATTTAAAAATGAAAATGACTTCTGCTTTATAAGAGCATCACAAAGTCTTATAAGAAATTTAATAATTCAATCTAACTTCAGCTTTTTACAAGTTATAGCAAGGTATTACGCTCTATAATATTTAGGGACCTCTCATGGTGGCATTTGGCAGGCGAGTGATGGTTTCCTTTCTCAATTTTACAATTCTTATTTCCGACTTTCAAATTTACATAAAATTTGAATATCCTAGTCCTCCGCCATTAAAGGTTCAAATAGACCGTACTAAAATATTAAATTATTACTTATGTTGTATGTTTAATAATTTCTTTGCCTTCGGGCCATATCCTTAACATAGACTATATAACAATTTTATACAAATTCTAATAATTTGTAGAAATATATATAAATATTTTTGAATTGGCATGCTATTGCCGCCTATTAACTGCCATTATGTGATTGGTGCATGCAAATTGTTTCAGTATTCATGCGCTTGGTAACCTCCTATTTCCTGGATACATTTAATTATTTTTATTAGGTTTTTAAGTATGCCCTCTACATGCTAGTTAATTTTCTATATATTACTATTTATTTCATGCATCCTAATAGTTAGCCACGGACCTTTTGTTCTTCCAAATTGCATACCGTTTTGCCGCAATAGATCTCTGCCAAAGGGTTTGGTCAGATTCTACGTTGCATGGCTCGGTCGATTGTTAGGTCGCCGATCACTGAATGTTTATGCCTAACCTCAATCTTCAATATTTTATATAATATTATTTATTAGCAAAAAATTATTTCAATTCCTTTTAGGCTATTGTACCGTTTAGCCAGGACAAGCTGATGCTATCTAATCTTTATGTTATCTCTTTGGCGATATTAGCCAGTTACTTTACTCAGACCTATTAGTACTTCAGCTAGGGATTTTTATATCTACCCAAATTTCAAATATGTTACAATATTTTTTGAAATTCAGTGTATAATTGAAGTAATAAATTTTATAATTCGTCTTTGTTGTCTATTTCAACTCAATTATTATATGTTTTTTAGCCTGAGCTGGATAATTTCCGACTATTAAGCCGTTTGAAGACAAAAGTATTCTCAGAGTTTTACAGAAGAGTGGCACATTATGTAAGTGTGTTAGATTTATCATACCATGAATACATTTATGTTGTTTTTTTTTTTAATTTTCATAGGCTCTACATACACTCATGATACACCTATTATACCTATTATTATTAATCCAATATTCAGTTGTATAATTACAACACTTTTTAGGTGACATAGAAATACAGTAGTGGTATTGATTAAAGTAACTATATTACCCGTATAGGATATAGTATTGACGTATCACTCCTGATAATTGAACGAACGTAGCAAGGTTAAGATCACTTGTGCCTCTAGTTGTCCGTTTGTGTGTTTGTTCGAAGATTTCTTTCCATCAATCAGTTTCGAATTTCATGCACATAATATATAATTATTTTGGACCCACATAATATATAATTATTTTGGACCATTATAATACAGATCCTAGATCATTATAGATCAAGTTTGTTGACCAATGACTCAACGAGTATATAAGAGTAAAAATGTACTCTTACATACAAACTACATACTCCTACATATATGTACTCAACGAGTACAAAGAGTATATACCAAGATAATATCGAAAGTGCTTGAGGAACAAAATTAGTAACTAATCATCCAGCTGACTTTTGATTTGTGTTTTGGGAGTTAGCATACAGACTGTCAGTACTTTATGTGCTCACGATAACATGATCTAAGTTGTCTTATCTTGAATTTTTCATCGATATCGTAAAGTAAACTATAAAGTTCTTAATTCACATCTACTACAAGCTGCAGATTTCTAAATCAGTACAACAATTCATGAGCAAGTTCTCCAGACCGGTGGTGGGGGGGGGGGCGTCTCTCCAGTATCATATATTATCACTACAGTGATTTGAATTCATCACTCTGCAATTCTTTACGACAATTGATTATTACAGCTCAATGATATAAAGTATATGTACGTACGGTTTCACCAAGCTCAATCAATACACTAGTAGTTCTGTGAACAGTAGACCTCGCGCTCAGTAAGTTACATTGACCTGTTGTTATGTTTTCTCAAGAATTAATAGATAATTTTATTTATCAATTAAAAATGTCTAGAAAAAATCCGAAATAATGTAGAGCTTTCTGTCCTATCGTACCGTGACGTTTCGTCCCGGAATGTGAGTGTGAGCGCTGTTATCAGGTCTGGCTGCAACTGTCTACAACGTTGATGGAAAGATACATTTTTAAGATGTTCGATGTTTTTGAACGGGTAGTATTATAGTCCACTAGACAGCTGATTTATGATGAATAATTTTATAGTCGGATTTTTACTCTAATATTGGCGTATGAAGGAGGCTCCTTTTTCTTTTTATATTATCCTTGAAATGCAAAATTTCCAAAAACCTTGTATATACGTCGACGCGAAATTTAAGAAGGAACATACCTGTCAAATTTCATGAAAATCTATTACCGCGTTTCGCCGTAAATGCGCAACATTTAAACATTGAGAGAAATGCCAAACCGTCGACTTGAATCTTAGACCTCACTTCGCTCGGTCAGTTAGTAGAACATAGTCGAATCAGGTACCTACGCTTCACAACGAGTGCACTGGACAATTTTATTCTATGACAAAAGTTACTATCGATAATTCAACTGCACACTTTTAAATCATACCCGGCTTGAACATGTTCAAATGTCTTGATCGAGCTTTGTGAAACCGGCCAGTAAAGTCCAATATCAACCTTACAGTCACTGTGTTACATATAACTCATAATCATTCAAGACAAATTCAATAAAAAAATCCTGCAAAACGTACAATTTCTGATACCCGATCGAAAAATCCAAATCAAATTACATCCTCTGATTCGCAGAACGCACGAACGAATTCAAACACGAGACAAAGCAGCAAAATATTGCAATCTCAATGAACGCATCGCCGAACAATAGCTATTTAACTTTAACGCAAACAGAAGAACTCAGACATGTGATTGGCTGCGCGCTATCCATCCAATATTGTAATAATAATTTCTGCCGGCAGAATGCGTGACGACCAGCAATATTGTGTAGTCAGCATATTTGCGAAATTATTAATTATTCCAATTAGGTTGAATTGAAGAGCGACGGGAAATGGATGATTGAATATTATAAGTCGGGATAATCAGAGCGATTATTCGTGGCATATCACGGGACCAATGCACGGTAATAACTTACAATATTGTTCAGATTGCGAATATAAAATGATTCGATTTGAACAGATCGACTCCTGTGGTAGGTGTGTGTGTGTGTGTGTGTGTGTGTGTGTGTGTGTGTGTGTGTGTGTGTGTGTGTGTGTGTGTGTGTGTGTGTGGTGTGTGTGTGTGTGTGTGTGTGTGTGTGTGTGTGTGTGTGTGTGTGTGTGAGTGGGTGAGTGGCTGTGGGTGTGTGTGTGTGTGTGTGTGTGTGTGTGTGGTGTGTGTGTGTGTGTGTATGTATATAGGTTCGAACAATACAAATTCCCATTGAATCGTTTGTTGTTAATAACAATGAGCTTTAAAAAATGATTGAGGATGTATACTGTGATTTTGTGAATGAGATGGAATTTATGATTTTGTTTGAAGTTATCATAATTGAGATGTCAGTTGCATTTTAGATAGGCTACGGTTTTGGTTTTGTTAATGTATGAGAGCAGAATATCCTGAAAAGGGAGTAAGCTATCTGGAACCACTTTTTTTGTTATTTAATAGAACGACTAGTCAAATTTCTCCAATTGATGAATTCATTCACTTACTGTCTGAAATAACTATTGATTTATAACATAATGTATCTCTCTACAGTATTTTATTTCAATTTTTTTTAGTTGGGTTTTCTTTGAGCGCGCGCGCGTGTGTGTGTGTGTATGTATATCTGCTGAGAAAATTTGAGTTATTTCATTTACTCAGTATTGATAGAATTTCATGTGTATTCTCATTTCTATTCTGTAAACAAAAAATAGGTTCTACTCTTTGTTTCTAAAAGTTATACACTCATCTACATATTTATTTTCTGTTCTGAATATGTTAATTGTTAATTTGTTTCCATTGTAATGTAGTGCTAGTATGCAATGGGTCTTGCAAGACCTGGCAATACATCGTCATTATTTGTGATAAAGAATCAATTTCTAATCTGTCACATAACTCAGAGCTGAGGTGGAAAAATATTATAAGGAGCGGAAGAGAGAAAAACGTCTATCTATGAATCAGTACAAGGGTTTTCAAACCTCATGACTCAAATCAGACTCCAACATTCGAATTCGTTTAAAAATCTGTACGGAAATGAGAAACATTGATTGATTTGATATGAATAAAATTTCACACACATAAACATTGATATCATATGAACAATGAGAAAGATGAAGATATTTGACACGTTTTGGTCATAGGCCTCACATTTGATAGCGAATTCCTGTTATGAAGTCTCAACTGCTTCATCAAAAGATTGCCTACCAAAAGCTCTACTACACTCACAAATCAGAGATACCTCTCGCCACGGATTAATTATCCTAATTCGATGAATTTATTATTTCGGCACACATTTTCACTCCAAAAACTGGGAGCTAGGATTAGGAAAACGACCAATCGACTTCCTAAAGTTCTGCGGCCGCTTTCCTTCACTCTCACTCCCTCACTCACGCTTTCTCACTCACTCATTCACTCACTCTCTTCCTTTTTCTCTTGTCTTACTGGTCCCACCCCACCGCCCCACACCAGTGGAATGAACATTTTGTGCGCGCTGTTAATATTAAATTAAATCGAGAGAATAAATTTGTTTACATTAGAGAAACTTTTCAGAGCAGCGCGTTTTCCTCGCAGCGGGTGGTATAGTAAGATTCACTCAAACTGACAGTATTCCTCATTAAAAACACCATTAATCCCCATATAATCCATGCTGACAGATTCAAGTGAAACTAGCCATTGGGGCTGGTCGAATTTTCATTCGAGCTCAATGCATATTTACTCATCCGACGCTTTTAATACTGCGGACGAAATTTGAAATTTAAGGAGAAATATTTCGGGACAGAATGAACAGTAAGGAAAAGCTGGTGAGTGCCGAAAAAGTTGTCTGGGTGCGAGAAAGTCGAAAGTTGACCGTTGTTAATGGACTATACGAACGTTGTGACGTTGATAGAAGGTGTTTTCCCTAAATTCTGGTACTATCTGGTTATTGAGACTCAATCAGGAAAGCGTAGTGTATTATGATATTATTATGGTGAACAATGTGTGATATAGAGAGTAGATATCTCATTTTTTATCAATATTTTTATAATATTTATAACAATATCAATAATAATGGGGTATGATTGCTGAAAAGTCTCCAAGGAACTTATTGAATCCATAATTGGAATAAACACTGTTTTATTTTTGGCAATTCCACTCTTTTATTTTGGAATAACAATAGAATAGAGAAGTTTCACAACATCGGTACATACTGAAAACTTCATACAAGTATTGAAAACTTACTTTGATTTGACTGGCTCAGGTCCATTCATTTCAGATTAATTGAGGAAGAATTTCAGAGGTTTTTGAACCCAATGTCTGTTGAATGTTTTGATAGAATTCCAAGTTACCATAAAATTTGGAATTGTAAAAGTGATTACTTCAACAAATCCCAGAATCTTTTTTGTACCCAAAATTTTATTTTAAGATAGATTGTCTATCGTTTTGCGTTTTTGGAAGATGACTATTCTCTCCCCTGTTCAGTTTCAAATCAATTTCTTCTGAAATGTATGAATTCAGGGCTACTCTATTGTATTTATAGAATAATGGTGTGATAACTGAAACTAGTAGTTACGTTACAATTTGTATTCTTGTTTTTTAATATGTTATCAATTTTAAAGGGTACTATTTATTTTATCAATTTCTTATGTTTGTCAAATGAATTCCCAACCATTATCTTCTTCCAATTCATGGAACTTGGAGAAATTATCCACCCGTTTTCATCATCATCATCATCGTCATGGATTAGGCTTTTCAAGCCAGTTCCGGCGTTCATCTCTTCCTGGGTCTACCAATACTTCTTCTGCCTATTGGCTTGCGGAGTAAGGGCATTCAATGGGAAACGGTCTTCAGGCATTCTGAAGACAATTTTTACAGTATCCGTTATCAATTCCTATATTTTTCGATTTTCCGTTAACAATCCGACGATTTCAGTCCTGATCCGAGGCTCTATTTTGACGCTTGTCAGTAACCGTCAAGTCTGTAATCCACCCGTTTTAATGCCGATATTTAAAACATACTCCATTTAGCAAAATTAAATGAAATGTAATCACTCAATCTCTCTTAGGGCCACTTGAATGTTTAATTATGAAAAAATCAATACTAGTCGTGTTTTATTAAATGCAACACTGATACTAGTGATTTTCTATAATTAAAATAATTTAAATATGATGGAGTATCAAGATACTCCATATACAACATAGATGAGATGAAATTCATGCTACTTCCCCAAACTCCACACAACCCTCAAACAATCACCCACACAGATCCAAACGCTACCATTAGACAAATGGGTAATAATATAGGTCTTACTGTGCCGAACTGTGGATTACCTGGCGTTGATAACAGGGGTCGGTAATTGGTGGTGAGGCTGATTAGGCATTTCCATTTGATAATTAATTTGTCAGTGTCTCTAATTCACACTCATTACTAGTACGATACATGTGTGCCGTGGTGTGAGAGGTATCTAGTTGCAATGAGATAATTGGACTCAGAGCGATTAACAGAGAGGGCACTTCTCGAATTAGGAAGATGAGATGACAGCTGATACATGTGAGCGATTAGCATTCAAGTTATAATATTATGATTGTAGTGTTTTGTACAATAAATAAAATAAAATTTGATTAGAAAAAAGTTCAATAGAACTTATTAGCAGTAATTTTAAATCCACCTACAGCAAGTAGTATCATAGAGAAACAATAGCATAAGTAGATATCCCATGGTATAGGGCGTTTATGTAGCAACTTTTACTGTTATCTCAAGCCGATAGTCCATGTAGTTCTTTCCCGTGAAGCTTTATGACAGCTGGTAGTCTCTCATATTGTGCCGTTCATACACTCTTACCCCAACAAAACAGTAAAAGTCGACAGTAATCGGCTTGAGATAACAGTAAAAGTTGCGACATAAACGCCCTATACCATGGGATATCTACTTACGCTATTGTTTCTCCATGGTAGTATTCAATTCTGATAGGACACAATATTCTTGGTATCAATCAACAAATATAAATATGAAAAAGTTTAATCGAACTCATCAATAGTAGACCTAATTAAAAATTCATCTAGAGCAAGTATTCAATTCTGATAGGAGACAATATTATGATATTCTTGGTATTAATCTGCAAATAAAAATATAACAAATATAAGTGTTATAGAATTTGTATCAAACAATGTTAATTCTCACACTATAGTGAGGTCCACGCTATAATGGCAGTGGATAAACATAGAAGAATAGCAATGCCGTTTCTCTGCATTAATTAATCATATTTCTACACTGTAAAAACATAATTGGCATAGTTGTGAACCTAGAAAAGGATAGTACCACCGGCTTTGTTGAATAATAGACAAGGATAGCAAAGCCAAAGTTGATCAAATACTGTCATAACGTGGACCTCACTATAGACAAAGATATGTTGCGGGATTTCTCTATATTAAGTTAAATCGAATATGATTTCGTCAATAATTATTATACAAATTACTAGTACCCTTTCTATAATTTTCCATTCAAGTAGAACGTCATTCAAAATACGGCATTACTTCATAATTTAATACTTCGTATTGTCATGACTTCGCCAGATGTACATGTAAGCTGACATGTGGAACTGACAATATCCCTGGAAATCTACATGAGGTAGAGCGCTTTACTTGTTCACACATTGTAGAGCACAAAATTGCGCCAAAAAGGATTTTGAATTAAACATTCGAATGGTAACAATCGGAAGATATTGTAAATCAAAAACTAAATCCCTAATCCACTCATATAAGCAGTAGTATTCAATTTTGGTAGTAGACAATATTTTCTGTATCAATCAACAATTCAAAATAGAACACACCATGTTGTGCAATACATGCCAAACAATGAGAGTTTTTGAATGATAGGGTGTTATAATTTGTTCAACTGTAAAATTACAGATATTTGTATGTGAAGTGTAGTAGAATGTTATTAATTATTTGACATGCTACATTTTTGTAAGCTTCTGTTATTCTATTTATTTATTTCATGTATTTTTCAATACCTGTTGACATGGCTAGTTGTAAAGTGTTATAAAATTGAATTTTGAATTTTGAATAATTTTGAAAGAATAAGATGTTGATTTTGTCAATATATATCACCATATTAGTGGTGTATTGGATATCAACGTCTTATTTTTTAAATTATGGAGAAATATCACAACATCTCATATCATACAATCAGATTATCAAATAATAATTATAATTTTATTATCCTTTCCCACTCGATGCAATTTCAATTTCAGGCTATTTTATCAGGTTCATCTATGTTTGATTATGCTTATTATTTGTTGACGATCATCAAATTTTTAAGTTCCCTACTTTCGCAATAAATTTAAACAGAAGTGAACAATTAATATTACATCAGATATACCGGTTTCAACTATCACAAAAATGGACAGTGAAAATCGAATTGACAAATACTTCCAAGAGCAAATCTCACTGTATTAGTGGCATCATTAATAAAAACAATATGAAAACTTGTAGTACTCTTTATTATTAAAAACTTTAAAATATTCAACGACTAGTTCTGACCATAACTTAGGTCATTTTCAACTTGAAACTAGTCGAGACTAGTCGTTGAATTATTTTAAAAGTTTTTAATAATAGAGGGTACTACAAGTTCTTATCAATTTGTACAAAAGTAGCCCGTATGTTTGAAGTGTTTTTAGTGGTATTATTTATTATAAATTATTTAATCATATCAAATTTAGTTAAAATTTCTCATCAGTGTCTCATGCCAGCTGTAAACATTTCAACAAGAAGAGAGTGCCTCTTTGCAACATTGATGGTTTCCAGGTTTCCACAAGGAATTCGTGATGAAGTTTCAAAGATAAGCGGATTATATGCTGGAAGTTTCATGCCTTAATTTCCATTCATTAGACGTGTTCATTTCGAAGCAGCATACAAGTTCCACCACTTGGATGGCTGCTGCATCCCATTTCCCCTCCCCCTTTCTCTCTCTACTATCTCCACCCCCTCCCAACCACCACAAACACAACGCTTTGTATTGACTCCCCGGAGACAATGTCTCGCTATCTGCTATCAGATTTGCAGCATAAATTCGAGAACAATGAACTGAAGTTCTCGTAGGAGTTCTCATTCATTTTTCCAATTTGAATTTTGCGCAAATTTCAAATTAACATCAACCAACATTTCTTATTTCTATTTTCGTCATTGATTATTGAGTTTTCATGAACTGGTTTTTCTTCACATCAATAAAAATTTTGAAAGCACGAGATATATCAACAAAAATAATTGATTTTGGAAGATTAATCTGAATCATTGAAGGGCTCTGAGTTTTCAAGTTCCGCTTCATGATAGTCTTTCTCTTTTCATCTATCATTTCTTCGTTGAAATCATCAAAATTTATAATTAAATATAAAGACTAAGATTTCACAGATTTATTGATAATTAGAAAGACCGGTTTTGGTTGTTACATCATTGTCAATCTCTGATAAACTGAAACTAAATACAGGAGCAGCAGAATTTGTACTAGTACTGCTATTGGTCAAGGGCATGAACGCCTGCCATTGGCCCAGCTAGACAGTCTCTTCCCACTTAACGGTATAACAGAAACAAAATGGGGACTTGAGCAACAGACTCGCCATGATAACAAAATTTACTCACATTTATTTACAGTATAAAATGTAAAATTTATAATAATTAATCCACAATATAATTTATCATGGAAATGGTGTCTACACGTGAAGTGTTTGTCCAACACTATACGTAGTCTCCTTGTTGAGAGCCTGAAATATCTCAACAAAAATCATTGATTTTGAAAGAATAACTCAAGAGCTGTAAGTTTTCGAGTGACATTCCATCTTTATTTATAATAATCTGCCCTTAATAATATGCAACTCTGGTTTGCGCACAGGCATTTTTTGCCCATGCAGACCATTTTCTAAAGATTTATTTGGCTTAGTGTATTCATGAGGTTGTTTTTATTCTTTGTTGTTGTTCATAATCATTCAGTTGACAAGTGGATTATTCATTGCATGCGTTACACAGATGTCTGGCCGTGTCTATTTCTATAAGGTAGGGCTTCAATATTTTTTATGATGCGTGCCCATCATTATCAATATTCTCACATTTGAAAAACAAATTTGATAGGTGATTGAAAATAAAATTAAAAATGATTAAATAAACTGAATAATGTTGAACTAATTATAATGTTATTGATTGAAAAAAAATAATTGTGAAATATGTTTATCAGATGGAAAGATTATCACGGAACTGGATAAAATTCAAGTATTGTCAAATCCGAAACATTCATGTCATTTGTTCATTTGTTAGCTTCTTGAAAGGTTTCAAACAAATATAGGATAATCAAACATTATTACACCTCGAAGAACCTAATTAATAATAATTATATTTATTAATTAATTAATAATTATCAAATGGGATATAAATTCAAACGTGAACTGAGTTTATTAACATAAGTGTGTTTTTGATCTTGGAGAAAACAAATAACAGTTTTTAAGAGTAATTATGATTCAACTGTGAATTGTGTTTCAACTGAATCAACTAGAACAGGTGATATCAGATGCTTGTGGATGAGAAAACTGTATCTGTTCACAGAACTACTAGTTAAACGGAAATCCCAATTAAATACTGTAAATCACCCCGGATGCTTCTGCTACTGCAAATATTGACAACAGGGTTGATTCACAATTGGTTCATGAAAAGAAAGTCCACGCACATGGAATTCATGTCCAAAACCATACATAGCTTGCCGTGAATAGAATTCCTCGTCTCAATTGCAGCTGACTTGTGGATTTACGCACTTTCCTTGCTCCCTGACTGATAATTCTCGCCGGTATTTGCTGCAATAAAGTGTGTGATAGAGTGCTAAATACTCTCTTGGGCAATAGACGGAGTAAACCCGGAAAAAAAGGCAGGAAGATGCTCCACTATCTCCAACGTATCTTTACAAGTACTGCGGTCTCTGTTCCTTATATCCTCACTTTCATCTTTTCATCCACAGATTCACTTTTCTTTCTCCTCCTGTATTTGCTTCTTGTCTACTTTTACCTCAAATTTTATTCTTCATTCATTGCGTCCCTTCTTCCTCATTCTCTCCATTCCACTTCTCTTCCTTCAACCCTAATTCTTCATTTTCTCAATTTTTCACCCTCTACCGCGTTCCTTCACTCGAAATGCTAGATGTGTGATGTTAAGGACTCACAAAAGTTGAAAAGATGGCACCAGCATTGTTTCCTCGTTGAAAAGATGGCACCAGCATTGTTTCCTCCATGATTTGCTATCTAAAATACTGATTTCAATGCAATAGAGACAAATCTTAAACGATACGAATATCCTCATTAAAAATACACTGATTCAGGGGTTTACATTTCTAAAAAGGAATCAGAGAT
This sequence comes from Nilaparvata lugens, assembly GCF_014356525.2. NCBI lineage: Eukaryota > Metazoa > Arthropoda > Insecta > Hemiptera > Delphacidae > Nilaparvata > Nilaparvata lugens. The sequence continues at coordinate 4,013,768 of NC_052513.1, forward strand.
GGGAATATGCGAGGGTTAGGATAGGGTTTCTTGTATGATGGGGTTTCTCGTATGATAGGGTTTCTTGAACCGGAAACTCTCATGGAGAGGTCATTGTCAGTTTTCAAGGATTTGAAAAGAGCTCAGAAAGTGCTTTAACCTATCTGGCCAATATCTACGTGCGTTAAAATTGTTTAAAATGATATTTAACGAAGTTGATTATTCAACCACCAGTAGATATGGATTTACAACAACAACTCCACCCACAACAATAATAAACAATTGGGTAACAGGAAACAAAACGGAAAGTGAAAATACGGGAGGGGAGAATGAATCTATGGGGAAGAAGAAGTAGGAGAAAAAGGAAAACAAGTAGAAGAGGAGGAAGAATAAGTAGATGGATATGAAGGAGGAGTAGTTGAAGCAGAATATTAGTTCAAGAGTAATGTGTAGTTGAAGGAGGAATAGTTTAAGATGAAGAAGATATTATACTGGAAGAAGAAGAAGAAGAAGAGAAGAAGAAGAAGAAGAAGAAGAAGAAGAAGAAGAAGAAGAAGAGAAGAAGAAGAAGAAAAGAATAAGAAGAAGAATAAGAAGAAGAATAAGAAGAAGAGGAGGAGGAGGAGGAAGTAGTAAGAAGTAGGAAGTGAGAGTAAGAAGTAGTAGTAGGAAAAGATTTAGTTAAAGTAGACGAAGAAGAAAATAAAAGAAGGAAAAATGTGGAAGCTAAATAAAGGAGAAACGAGCAGAAGAAGAGAACCATCGCTAACCAGGCCGATAAGACTGCTTGATCGCACGTGACCACGCGTGTGTGCACGCACGCGCCAAGTCACGGCCGACGAATAAATCAAGTCTCGTCTCGCTTCGGACTTGCGAAGTGAGCGCGCCCGCGCTTTACTCGAAAAGTCCACAAGCTGTTGTGCTTTGCGGGGGGCTTAGGCTGCTTGCCCGGCTCTGTTCAGAAGTAAGATTCACGTTAAATTGTCAGCATTGGTAGAATGTGGAGCATTGAGATTATATAAGAGGAATGATGACAGTTTGCTGTGAGCTTCACTGTAGTAGGAAATGAGAACGGAAGAGCCGATTATTCAGTTTTTTCCCCCAAATCTTCTTTGGTTTCGTATTTGAGATGTACCAGTAATACCCAACTTCATCCTGTAATTCATTTATACATTACATTTATTCATTTATAATTTTTACAAAGTAGCACTGATTGGGAGAGAAAAACTAAGGATACTCCTTGTACCATTTTTCTCCCAAATTTAGATAACATTTTAAAAGTCCAAGATAGGGTTATAGTGATAATTAAAAATACATCATCGAATGTCTTTCTGAAATTCAAATTCAGTCTTCCTCTCAAAGTTTAAACTCACATGTGAAGGTGCGTACAGACTTATGCTCCACGAACACAAGCATTTCACGTTTCATCAACTGATGCTATGCTTATTATACTGTATGTGTATTTGTGAAGAAACAATAGGATACAGATATAATCAGCTGATGAAAAGTGAAATCCGCATGTTCGTGGTGCAAAAGTTTGTAGTCTTTGCTATTAGAAAAAACGACTACCAGTCAGATCTGACTGCTAGTTGTTTTTTCTAAAAACAAAAAGTGATTTAATAATAAGCAGTTCGTGATGGAAAACAACATTGAAGAGTTTGTAGTCTGTTTGCACCTTTGAAAGCTGGGAAGAGGGAATTGATTTTTCCTACAGATACCATGAAAATTGACCATTTCTGCACTGATTTCAGGCCGCAAAGAATCACTTTTCCGCTCTAGTGCGCAAAGTATTACTTTGCGTACTCCAGATTTGCAGCATGACAACACAAAATAGTTAGTAGGTTATATGGAGCACCAGTGCAAGAAAATCAAAATTAAGTTGGTAACACTGACTGTGGTATAGTGAGGTCCACGTTATAATGGCAGTGGAGAACGGCGTTGCCTATTTATTATGTGCCTTGATTAATTTGATTATTATTATTCAATTTTAAATAAATTAAGGTTTTTATTAATAATAAAATTACACACAAAAACATTTGATGGATTTACGGGGAATTTCATCCATAATTACTCACTTTACATATTCAATGGTAATTGTAGGAAAAATTTAATGTAAAATACGTGCGCAAAGTTCGTTTGCTGCACTCAAGAAACCATTATTCCGCACTCGCCTATGGCTCGTGTGTAAACGTTTCTTTCGGTGCAGCAAACTTGTTGCGCACTAGCTGCACAAATAACTATTTCTTATCATCCATTTCATTATCGAATAAGTTTGTTGGTTACTGGATCATTAATTAGAAGTCAACTGGGTTAATAAAAGTGCATCGAATTATGTCAAATGTGCCAAATTGTTATCAATGAATTGTAGCATGTGCACAAAATGTTGGACAATGTCTTGATCCACTTCGTATTTCTCTTGCCTCTAATCCCACCTCTGTTACCTAATTTGAGACTGTGTCAAATTACCCGATGTGGGGGTGAAATAACACAAAGTTTGCATTATTAGGCTATTTCTCTTACAATGTTATTTACATTCAGTATGAATAAATGATGAAATCATGTGAAACTCACAGTAGCTACTTCCTCTTCTATTAGATATGTCAATCTTGCTGATTTCATTTGATATCTCACAAATTTCCAATAACAAATTAATACCTACCCGCAGAACTCTTTCCAAATTCAATCACTCTGATACTCCAAATTTCTATAATCATAAATTTATATTATTACGACTCATCCACACGAAGTTACCATTTCAAACTTGCCGCCAATTTCAGAACTAAACATGGCGCTGAAAAGGTGCAGAGCTAATTGAAGCGTAATCTCAGTTTGGCATACTTGTTGAGGCTGAGAAACCCGATTGTTTTGTCAGAGCCTGGTTTCAGTGACAAATACTGAGATAGAAACAGAGACAGAGCTAGTTACAGAGACTGAGATGGAAGACACACACACCCTACACATGTATATACTCCTTCTTCTTCTTCTTCTTCTTCTTCTTCTCTTCTTCATCTCCTTCTTCTCCTTCATCTTCTCTTCCTCTTCTTATTCTTATTATACTTCTTCTTCTTCTTCTTCTTCTTCTTCTTCTTCTTCTTCTTCTTCTTCTTCCTCTTCTTCTTCTTCTTCTTCTTCTTCTTCTTCTTCTTTTTCTTCTTCTTCTTCTTCTTCTTCTTCTTCTTCTTCTCCTTCTCCTTCTACTTCTCCTTCTTCTTCTTCTTCTTTTTCTTCTTCTTCTTCTCCTTCTTCTTCTTCTTCTCCTTCTCCTTCTACTTCTCCTTCTTCTTCTTCTTCTCCTTCTCCTTCTACTTCTCCTTCTTCTTCTTCTTCTTCTTCTTCTTCTTCTTCTTCTCTGATACACATACCCCATACATGTATATATTGCGTGCGGTGTAATACAGCTAAGTACTCATACTTGGTAGATAGCAGGTGTTCGACTTACGTTGCGTGGTTAACTTATCAAATAACAGCGTCTTCACAAAGATGAGACTTAGCTGTGAAGCTCCCCCCTCCTCCCACCACCACCACCCACAGGGACCTACTAAGCACACGTATTGTGTGAGCGCTTGCCGGCTCATGTGCGTGGTTGAGTTGCAGTGAGGCTGTAGACATAAGTTTGCCAACATTCTTGTTTGCACCATGCATTAGACCTGAACAAAGCTGATCTTTAGATTGGATATTAGGCCTGAATATCATCCAGGTGAACTGGGGAGATGGGAGTTGAGATAGAGATCTGATTGAGATATCTGAGAAGTTATTGGGATTTAGAATAAGAGTATTCAGAATTCAATAATTATTGAGTGCCGGTTGCACGTACGTCGGTTAAATTTCAATCGTGATTAATTCCACGAGCACCAATCAGAAAAGCCCTCTTCAAAAACGCCTTCTCTGATTGGTTCTCGTAAAATTAATCACAGTTGAAATTTTACCGGCTTTTGTGCAACCGGGCCTAAGTATTAGAATACGATAGTCATTGGTGAACGTTTTTTATTCAACGTGTAGGCTATTTATTATGAAGCGTTTCCTATCATCTGAAGAGAAGAATCTTCTTCAGAAACTCCTCTGAATATGATTCATAAGTGTAAAATCACATACCGGTGATTCGGAGCCCACTTAAAACTGTACGTCCATTCATCTTTCATAATCATTCACCATTCATCATCCTCTCATTGTCATTACTCACGCACAAGCCTGGAGCTCATGTGGGTATCACCCTCAACATGTAAAAAAAGACTATCCACCAGTCTGACGACTATCTGGTAGTTATTGAATTTAGAGTTGAAGCAAATAAGTGAATCAAAGTTATTATAAGCTATAAGGATATGGAAAAACATGATCAATGAACGTTTTCTATTCAGCATGAGGGCTACTTATTAAGGCTGTGCAAAGGCTAAAAATAAACTTTCTACTCGTAATATTTTTCCAAGTTTTTCGATTTGTATGTCATCAAGCTATCAAAATGAAAAAGTTTTCTCAGGTAAACATTTTTTTCGCCACACTTGGATGTGATGAGCTGGTTTACGTGCGTCATATGGAGGCCGAAAGTGATTGTTTTCCGACCAGGCCGGTAAAACTTCACGGCCCTAGGGCTGTAAAATGACCTTGAATAACAGCTGATCGTGTCCGATCTCACAAAAATCATAGAGAGATAATCTCATAACAACTGTAATAATCTATATAATTATGTATCGTGAATCGCGGTATTATGTCTATAATATATTTTATAAATTACTGTTTTATAATTTAATATTTATTATTGTGTTTTTGATATCAAACAATAGAATACGATGATATCTCCATAGCCTCAACAATATAATGTTGGCTGCATTGTCCATTGTCAGAAAGGTACATATCGCAAGTATTTAAAAGTGAAGAATCGAATTTGAAATCAAAGTACAATAATTGTATCAATATTTAAAAGTGAGGTAGAGTAATAATTGTTTCTTTTTTATTATCGAATTCCACTTCTTAATGCAATACAATCAACAATAATAATAAGAAAATACAGCAGAGATCTGAAGTTTAAGGTAAGCCTACTGGTGAAACTCAGCCTTGACTGAAAATTCCTAGTAATTTTTCCGTAATTCATTATTAAAACTTTAAGATAATTTTTCTTCAATATTAAACCATATAGAGAAAACATTAGGCCCACTCAAGATTGAATCTTCGAATGTTTTCTCTATGATTTAACTATTTTCAGAGCAATATTTTGTTGTGAAAATGCCGGCAAACCGACTTCAAATTTGCCGCTATGCACTATATTATAGTAGCCTACATACGTTACCTGACTTAATTCAGAGTGAAAATTTTATTGTGAGACAGATAATAATATTAATTTTAATAATATAAGTCATGAGCCAAAGTCTGTTGTACGCTTTTTAGGAGTGAAGTAAATTTTTTTAGAAGTCTAGTTTACAGTACAGTATTAGGTGTATGCTGAGTGTTATCAGTCAGGCTCCTACGTTCAACAATATGCAATGGCCGAGAGCATTAAGGTGTAATACATCAGAGCTCATAGCTCAGTGAATAACAAACTTGATCTAGGTTCGAATCTCGGTTAAAGACATTATTTTTTGTCGATGAATTTCGACTTTTATTAGCTATTTTTTATATTAGTTACAGTAATTTGAATTTCAATCAATTTTATAGATATATTTGAGACAAAACTGTGAAATATGCAAATATTTAATTTTTTTCATCACATTATTTCAAAATAGTAATGGAAATTCTATTCATCCATCTATCCATGAGATATTGCACCGGGTGCAAAGCGCGAGCTCTAAAAATTCAAACAATTATTTGAAATATTAATAGTATAAAAATATGGTCACTATTGTAAATTATTAATTAGTAATATTGAAATTAATTGACAGTAAAAGTTGTCATAATCAATATTCAAACTATCAATATAGGCTGTTTGAATTTTATTTATTTTTCAATTTCTTAAATATAGGGAAGTTTTTTTTGGTGTGGCGAAAAATAGCATTCGCAACACAGGCAAAAATGTTTTTCTGGCTCTCGAACGCTTCAAGTTCTCGACTCCGTCTCGAACTTGAAAACCACGATCTCGAGCCGGAAAACGTACATTTTCGACCCTAGGTGCGAAATATACTATTTCCGATCATTACTTTTTGAGATATGAGCGACTGAAGTTTGAATTTTTTGGACAGAACATTTCAAATTCGGTACAATATAAATCCATGAGATTCAGAGGATGGATTCTTCATGGTATTGTTGATCTATGAATATAAAAATTAGCTGAAACTGTCAATTTTTGGAAAAGTTATTCAATTAACCAAAATAACTCAAAAAAGTTATTTTTGGTTATTTTTAGTAAATTGAATAACTATCTTAAAAATTGTTTTACTAGATCAACAATACCATGAAGAATCTATCCTCTGAATCTCATGGATTTATCTCTTACCGAATTTGAAATGTTCTGTTCCAGAAAGTTGAACTTTAGGCGCTCATATCTCAAATAATAATGATCAGAAAAAAATGTTCTCCTGAGAAAACTTTTTCATTTTGATAGCTTGATATATACAAATCAAAAAACTTTGAAAAATATCACGAGTAAAAAGTTTATTTCTAGCCTTTGCACAGCCTTAAGAAGAGTTTTCTATCATCTCAAGAGGAGAATCTTCTTCAGCAACTACTTTACTAGGTTCTATCAGTCTACTTATAGACTGATAGCAATTTTGTAGACCTTAAGGAGGGCTTGATTGACAGTGGTGTAATAGATATTGCGCTTAATATGCATGCTGTGTTGGACTCCATTTCCAACAAATTTTCGAAAGAGGTTGTGATAGATATAATTCCACAAGTTATTTCACTGTTGAATAAATACGATGCTGCAATAAAAGTGAATGAGGATTTAAAGGTTCATCTGACGAACGCCGCAGCCGAAAATAATTCTCTAAGAAATTCACTTGCACAAGAAAAGAGAATCAGAGCTAATGTTCTAAATGATTCTCTGTGCAACGAAGAGCGAGCTGATGTTGAGATAGATCAGTTAAATTGAAACTGAAAGCCTTGAAGACTACTTCTGACGAATTAAAGGTTGAGCTCAGTTCAAGAGATGAAATTATTAATCTTTTACAGAGTGATGCACAGTATACGGCAGATAAAATTCTAAGTTAGAAACAGAATTAACTTTTTTGAAAAATACCAGAGCACTTCCAATGAAGTTCACCACTCCTAAATCAGCCTGTCGATTTCAACGACTTTCCAATGACAGCTCGATAGAGACTTCAAATCGTTTCTCAGTGTTGGATGCGGAGGAGATCGGGTCACCCATATCACAATTGGCTAGAGGAAAAACGACAACATTTGATGTAAGAGCCCAGGTGCATGTAAGTGCAACCGATGCATCTGCAGTCAGGAAGAAACCAAGGAGGCCTATCAAGAATCATCATCATTATCATCTTCAAATTCAGTGAAGAGGCGTATTGTGATACTGGCTGCAAGTCAAGGTAGAGATATGCACAATTACCTAGGTCACTTGTCCGACTACTACGATATTTTTGTGTATACTTTACCGGGAGCTAAATTTAAACAGGTTATTGCAAATGGGATACAATTTATAAAGGATTTGACAAAGTTCGATTACGTGATTGTAATGGCGGGTTCCAATGACTTTGGCAACCATGAGCCATGTGATCTCAATATCCAACAAGGAATGGATAAGCTATTGACATCGGGAATAAATACCAACTTCATTGTTTGTGCAATACCTTTTAGGTATGATATGCCTCACCACAATGATGAAATACATTTTGCTAACGAATCAATCTTCGCTAGAATACGGTCTTATTGTGGAGTATCAAGAGTGATATATGGAGAAGTCAATAATAACCTGCAAAGACACCATTTCACAAGGCATGGCCTGCATTACTCAAAGGGTGGAAAACGTTTTGTAGGAAAGTCTTTGTGCGATTTTGTGACAATTGATAGCGGCATTCTCTCTAAGAAAGTCAAATCAACGCGCTACGACTCACAAAAGAAGCAAACTGCCAAAAACCAGTTCATTCCATTCAGATGGAAACCAACGTCGATGTGAATGCAATAATCAGCACTGATGATGACTCATTGACGTCAACATCAACGCCACTGATTGGTCAGCCTCGGACGATTCTGCGCGGAGGATCAACTCCAGATGTTCGCCATCATAGAGACGTTATTGCAGCTCATATCCCAGATGTTCCGGAATCCAGTACCAGTACTACTGTGTCCTTCCATGACTCACTCAAAAACTCTATAAACCAATCAGGATTCGATTCAAGTTGTTCATCTGCTCGTGATCAAGTACTAAAGGACGTTGCAGAACTAAATAACATTCCCTGCAGTCCCTCATTAATAACAGACTCTGTGGTAGATACTAACATTGTGCACAGTCGTTTAAACTCAACAATACAAGTTCAAATAGGTGTAGATTAGACTCATTAAAACATACAATTCCTTGCACAAGAATTGCTTATCTAAATGTTCAAGGATTGAGAGGTAAATTAAATGTTCTCAATGACTTTGTAATTAATGAAGATATTGATATTATAGGTATAAGTGAACATTGGTTGCTTACTGATGAAATCGTATATAGTAAAATGGATGTTTGTATTGCAACAAGTAGTTACTGTAGATTATTACACAAAAATGGCGGAGTTGCAATATTTGTCAGTAAGAATCTTTACTCTCAAAGTCAAGAATTGAGTCTGAATTTTCTATGTATTGAACGTGAGTTTGAGGCCACCTGTACTATTATTGGAGCCAGGAAACTCATTATCGTATCATTGTACAGATCTCCTTGTGGAGACCCAAAAGTATTTTTAGCCAAATTGGAGGAATTGCTTCTATTTTTGTCTAGACGATGCTTTAATGACCATACTATTGTTCTTGGTGGAGATCTTAATTCTGCCTTTGATGTCAATCAGGAAACCTGTCATTCCAATAATTTGAAAAATCTATTGAGACAATTTAATCATCATATTTTCAATACTCTGCCCACTAGAGACCAAGCCTGTCTCGATAATATTATTTCAAACGTTCAACCTGATATGACAAATTCAAGTGTTATAGGATTTTCCCACTCTGATCATGATTGTGTCACGATATGTGTGCCCTGTGGTTCTGTTGAGTCTAGTTCTAACGATTTTGTCACTATTACTTCAAGACCTGTTACTAAAGATAAATTACTACAATTTAATCGGTCTCTGAATTTGGTGAATTGGAGTGCTGTCATGGAAAAGTCAGATGCAAGTGATATATTCGAATCCTTCCTCAATACAGTTTTATATTATTTCAATCTAACTATCCCTAGAAAGACCTGTAGAAAAAAGTCAATAATAGAAAGAATTTCAAATGTAAGGCTGACTGGTACACACCTGAACTTAGTAAGATTAAGATTCTGCTCACTCTCTTACATGAAAACTTCAAAAAACAAAAAACCGAACATTCGAAAACACTTTATCTTAGATGCAGAGCACTGTACAGAAATTCATTGGATGAAGCCAAGAGGGATTCTGTTGCATCAATCATTGAATCTTCTAATAACAAATGTAAGAAAGCATGGCAAATTATCAAAACTTTATCCTTCAACAAGAATGTTGTGAACTTATCTACTCCTGAACCAAACAAACTTAATAATTATTTCATTCAGTCAGTAGATGATGTGCACGAGAAGATAGACAAGCCATCAATTACAGCCAGTGCCTTGCTCAATGATAATGTAAATAAAGTGCAAAATAGCTTATTCTTTTTTCATGAGGTGAGTCAAGAGATGATTTTTAAAGTGGTTCATAATCTTAAAGTTTCGAAGAGTGAAGATTTCTATGGTCTATGGTCTATCAAGCTGTCTTCTCAAAACTATTGCTCACTCTGTAGTGCCAGTACTGACCATTTGTATAAACAGGTGTATTACACAGGGTGTTTTCCCCGATGTATTAAAAGTCTCCAAAGTTGTTCCCGTTCATAAGAAGGGCTCAAAAGAGGAACCTTCCAGTTATAGACCCATCCAAATAGTACCTGTCTTCTCCAAGGTTCTAGAGATTGTCATGTATATACAGGTGTATGAATACTTAGTAAATCTTGGGGTACTGTCTGAGCATCAATTGGTTTTGTGAAGGGAAGATCCACTCTGACGCCTTTGATGCACTAATAAAATTTGTAATTGAGTCTTTTGAAAACAGGTGCTTTGCTCAGGCTGCCTTCTGTGACCTGAGCAAGGCATTTGACTGCGTGAATCATGATATTTTGCTTGAAAAATTAGCTTATTATGGAGTCAGTGGAAGGAGCCTTAGTCTTTTTAGATCGTACCTTGGCGATCGCCAGCAAGTTGTTTGTGTAGGAAATGAGAGATCCGATCTTGCTAAAGTAAAGTACGGTGTCCCCCAAGGATCAATATTGGGACCACTCCTCTTTGTATTGATGATAAATGATCTTCCTCTCACAATCAACAGCAAGACTGTGTTGTATGCTGATGACACCACTTTTCTTAATTCTCATTCAGATGTACACACTTTACATAACATGACAGCCGATACCTTGGCGGAGGCTTCCAAGTGGTTCACAGCGAATGGCTTTAAACTAAACGAGGATAAAATCAGCTTATGACATTTGGTCTCAGGGACTATACACACAACAATAACAATAGTTTAAAGTTTTTGGGCTTAATGTTTGATCACAGGTTGACCTGGGAACCCCACATAATTTCGTTTCTGCTAGGTTATCTAGGGTTATCTATCTGTTAAGGCAGTTGAAGAATCTTGTACCGGAAAAATACCTCAGAAACTCATATTTGCTTTTTTCCAAAGCATAATTTCATACGGAATTTTAGTATATGGAAACAGCTGTCACATCAATAAGGTCTTGCTTTTGCAGAAAAAGGCTATTAGAATATTGACCGGTGCAGGGTATCTAGATCACTGTCGACCTCTTTTCAAAAAAACAAAATATTGACTGTCATAAACCTCTATATATTTCAAGTAATCATGCACACTAGAAAGAATCTCCATAGCTTGAATAAAAGATCCAATATTCATGCTTATAAGTCTTATAACACCAGGAAAAAAGACCTCATTGATATTCCATATCAACGTCTTGTCATAAGCATGAAACACTATGACAGCATAGGCTTGAGAATGTACAATAAGTTGCCATTGGATATCAAATGTTGTGAAAATATTGTTATTTTTAAAAAATTACTTTTTGAGTGGCTGGTTTTAAGACCTTTCTATTGTTTGACAGAGTTCTTCGATTCTACTTGATGTAATTTATTACACTTTGTGACTTTAAACCATTGCTTTGACTCTATTATTTTGTAATATTGTATTACTATGACTTTGTCAATTACCTATATTGGTCTACGACAATAAAATCTATTTATTTATTATTATTTATTTATTATTATTTATTTATTATTATTTATTTATTACTTGGTAGCAAGGAGCAGGATATGCTACCCGCTCAACATCACCGCGGCCAGTGGTCAACGCTGGAGAATCACTTCCAACTACTGTTCCACTAGAACAGTATTTAGCTGAATAATTCACAAATATCACTAATAGCATAGAGAAACAATAGCGTAAGTAGATATCCCATGGTATAGGGAATTTATGTCGCAACTTTTACTGTTATCTCAAGCCGATTATTGTCAATTTCTACTGTTTTGTTGGGGTGATAGTGTATGAACGGCACAATTTGAGAGACTACCAGCATCACACAGCTGCATAGGAGAGAACTACGTGAACTATCGGCTTGGGATAACAGTGAAAATTGTGACATAAACGCCCTATACCATGGGATATCTACTTATGCTATCGTTTCTCTATGCTGATAGTGAACTTGCTCGTTACAGTGAAAATATCATTTCAATGAGTATCAATATCAATGAGCTATCAATATTCTTATGGCCGGGCTGAGTAAGAATAGTTCCATTAGTACTCATTTAATAATACTGCTCCGGACAAGTACTTTAGTATTGATATACCGTATTATAAGAATCAGTTACCACTCTATAAGCACAGAATGTGACTATGAGTGACTACACTGCAGAAGAATATCACACGAGGGCATCAATTCAAATTAAAATTCGAATCTCATTACAGATATTTTTTCCCTAGAATCTCTCAACGTCTCAACAAATCACAAAGTTAGTCACAATACTTGAATAATCGACTTCAAAGATTCGATAATGATGATCAATGTCGATACGCGAAGTAAAAATCTATTACATTATCGATCATAATCAAGTATAATCATTGGAGTATCAGATCGAGAAATTTTCGAGAAAAATTTCTTCTCCAATCATTTTGGATTAATGATGGAGGGAATGTTCCAAAGTCATACATGTTTGATGTCTCTCAAAATATAGAATAACAAGATTCGAAGTGGTTACATAAGAGAGTGAATTGTCAAATGAAGGGAAAAGTGTATAGATCAGTTGTGAGGACAGCTATGCTGTATGGAACAGAAACATGGCTCATTTCGAAGAAATAGGAACGAAAGATGGGGGTGACTGAGATGAGAATGTTGAGATGAAATGAATTGATCAGAGGCACTGTAAAAGTTGGACCACTGGGGAAGAAAATGCAGGAGACAAGGATGAGGTGGTTTGGGCATGTACAGCGACGGGAGGAGGATTATGTTGGACGAAGAGTGCAGGATTTGGTTTTGGATGGTGTGAGAGGACGAGGTAGACCTAGGATGAGGTGGGGAGATAGAATAGTGGCTGACTTGCGGGAGAGTGGTTGGTGGAGAGAGGAAGCATTGGATAGGGCTTTGTAGAGAGGCAGACTAAGAGAAAGGAATGCCGACCCCATTTGAATGGGATAAGGCACAGCCAAAGAAGAAGAAGAAGAATTGGTTACATGAACATAATTAATTTCCAAAGGTCCTCATACTTATCCAAAGGAATCTGCTTCACGAGGAATACCTCTCAAGATTTCAAGTCATCGAAATCCCCAAATTCTGAGCAACACTACACAAAAAAAAACTTTAAAATAAGGAAATTGATGACACATCCAGTAAGTTTCAAAGCCCGGCTACACAAGAGTATGTTGAAATTTATCGCTTCATTGGTTAACGCTGCTCTTCTATCTCTCTTCACCTCTATTATAACGTGAACCTGCCGATATCAGCCATCCTATATAGGAGGCAGTAACATAGCTGAGAATCTTTAACGCTGTTTTCCCATCTTCCACCACTGCCAATATAAGCGGAACTCACTATATCTTCAATCTCCGAGGAAATCAAAATTCCTAGAATCACAATCAATAGAATGTGGCAGTCACAAAGTCACATGAAACCAACTGAGATTTCGCCGAGAAACTTGAAGAACCATTGAATCCACAGCTTCTGTCAGTCACTCGAGAATCTGCCCGACTTTCCGCCATTATTCGAGGCCATCAATTGGATCGAATTGAACAAGACAAGCGGAATCTCATTCCGCACCGCGTCACCGCGTGCGTCTTTTGTCGCAGGCGTCATCAAACGAATCGCACCGCGGTTTTCTGTCGAGTCAGCATCAGCAGTCGGTGACATTCAACTAAGTTACCGTGTTGTGCCGTCTTCAATCAGCTCGATGCAAGATTTAATTATAACAAGAGCACAGCGTGAGACCGCTCCAACACACACATTCACAACTGAATCCTACCAGTGTGTGAATGAGGAAGTATGCTTTCTTGTTTCTACTCACTGGGTGAAAGTGGGCCGTCTCAGCCTTTGCACTACTAGCTTGGCTACTATAAATCTAACACGTGTTACATTTTAATGCCAAAGTATGGATCTAGGAAAGTGTGCAACGTAGGTGTACATTATTTGCAACACAACCGTTCAACATCTTCAAATGTATCTTGTGTAGATATACACTTCAATATATAAAAACACTTCATTCACATGGGCTACTCTTTAACAAATTAATAGAAAAATATAAAAATCTTGTAGTACCCATTATTTTAAAGTTTTTAAAGAATAAAGGGTACTACAAGATTTTCATATTGTTTTTATTAATCTCAATATACTCTGCTGGTAGAATTGATAAATAATGAATAGAATAATTTATTGCGAGCATGATGATAATAATACCCTTATTGTTCCTGGTTTTCCTTCTCATAAGTTCCAGGGAAATTTCTCCTTTCAATCTGGATTGTGGATGACAACGGTTTCACCTTCTCCAAAAAAATTGTGAATAATATGACTAGCCACTAACGGTAGGTCATAAGTGGATATCCCAAGGTATAGGGCGTTTATGTCGCAACTTTTACTGTGATCTCAAGCCCATAGTTCACGTAGTTCTTTCCCGTGAAGCTTTATGACACTGGTAGCCTCTCATATTGTGCCGTTCATACACTCTTACCCGGTCAAAACAGTAAAAATCGACAATAATCGACAGTAATTGGCTTGAGATAACAGTAAAAGCTGCGACATAAACGTCCTATACCATGGGATATCCACTTACGCTATTGTTTCTCTATGATGATACACATGACGTCATACATTGTTGTTTCATCACAGCGAAAGACTCCAAGCAACATTTTTGAGGTTAGCTTTTTGTTTCTCCGATTTTATATCATTTATTTCTTCTTCACTGCTCTATTTGGAGTTATATTACTTTTTATCATTGTAATATTCAATTTCCTAGTAGTTTATTCATTGTTATTGATTGTTTATTTCGAGTTAAAATCCTCTCGCTGATGGCAAAACATGCATGAACACCATGTTTATCATGAATGTTCCATCGTTTGTGGTCAGCCTAAGAGGAATGGATGAGCCTACAGTTTTAGCTGATTTCTAATTGGGGTGATATTTAGATGTTTAGGTATTCAGGTGAGTTCATGAACATTGAAAAAATGATTTTAAACAGCATAATCAAGCAATGTTAATCAGCCATCTAATGAGAGTATCTAATCTAATCTAAGTTGAGTTGACTTTGTTAGGTTGGCACCAAGTTGAAGATTGAAATGCATTTATCACGGAAGAATAATTGGGCACTGCTACTTCAATCAGGGCTATTCCTGGGAATATTATATAACTAGCCGTCAGGCTCGCCATTTCCGTTTAGCCAGACGTTTAGTCTGTACCCCCGACTGGATCGTCCTAACATATGATAAAAATGCTCAAATGAAAAATGCAGGCGAGCGAAGTGAGCCTGCTAGTCTCATTCTAGGACGATCCAGTCGGGGGTCCAAGGAGCGGAGCCCCCTCGCTAGACGGATATCGCGAGCGAAGCGAGCCTGACGTCTAGTCTTATTATATAATTAATGATTGTAACAATACTTTGTAGAAGATTATCACGCTCAAAATAATCTGTCTTGATATAACATTATAAGATTATCTGACTCCTCAACATCATAATTACGTTATAGTAATTATCATTTTTTATCATTAAACAATGCAGATTATACTTTCAACCATTTTTGTGATTGTATCTAGGGATAAATAAATAGGAGAATAAATTAATATATAATTTCGTCGGAAACTGAGATACCAAATACAAAAATAAAGTCAGCTCAGAATAGACAAGGGTGTAATTTATAAACTTGTTTTGGGAATCTCAACTAGGTGTGAACTACAAAAGGCAGACAAACTTCAAGTTCAGTGTTATATTTATATTTTTCCAACCAGAAGTTCAACCAGAACTCCAGCTACTAAATAACATTCGAAGCGAAGAGTTGAAATAGCAGAGTCTAGCGGAAATCGTTGAAGAATACCAGACCCTTGAGAGTTGAAAGTCAACAACTTTCTGGCTTCTTTCGCGGTCATTCAGTGAAAGCCTCTATTTTTATAGGAGTTTCGTCTTTGTGAATCAGTAACAAAGATAGAATCAATGATTAAGAAAAGAAATGAATCGTTTTTTTGTACTTGAGGAATTCTCAATTTTGTTTAGAGACTGATTCATGATTGGAAATGTCCGAGTATCTTTGTTTTAGAATACTGATTGATTCGCCAGATCATCATGGATCCAAATAACACTCTTCTCATAAGCTTACAGTTGGAGTCAAAATCAGGTTTTAATTTGAAATGAAGCAGCTCTGGACGACTGCCTATTGTGTCTTTCCACATTGTAATCTATATTGTTTGAGTATATAAATGAAGATTTTCTCACTCTCCTAGTCCTTCTATCACACTTATGGTTGAATAATCGACTTCAAAGATTCGATAATGATGATCAATGTCGATACGCGAAGTAAAAATCTATTACATTATCGATCATAATCAAGTATAATCATTGGAGTATCAGATCGAGAAATTTTCGAGAAAAATTTCTTCTCCAATCATTTTGGATTAATGATGGAGGGAATGTTCCAAAGTCATACATGTTTGATGTCTCTCAAAATATAGAATAACAAGATTCGAAGTGGTTACATAAGAGAGTGAATTGTCAAATGAAGGGAAAAGTGTATAGATCAGTTGTGAGGCCAGCTATGCTGTATGGAACAGAAACATGGCTCATTTCAAAGAAATAGGAACGAAAGATAGGGGTGACTGAGATGAGAATGTTGAGATGAAATGAATTGATCAGAGGCACTGTAAAAGTTGGACCACTGGGAAAGAAAATGCAGGAGACAAGGATGAGGTGGTTTGGGCATGTACAGCGACGGGAGGAGGATTATGTTGGACGAAGAGTGCAGGATTTGGTTTTGGATGGTGTGAGAGGACGAGGTAGACCTAGGATGAGGTGGGGAGATAGAATAGTGGCTGACTTGCGGGAGAGTGGTTGGTGGAGAGAGGAAGCATTGGATAGGGCTTTGTAGAGAGGCAGACTAAGAGAAAGGAATGCCGACCCCATTTGAATGGGATAAGGCACAGCCAAAGAAGAAGAGGAAGAAGTGGTTACATAAACATAATTAATTTCCAAAGTACCTCATACTTATCCAAAGGAATCTGCTTCACGAGGAATACCTCTCAAGATTTCAAGTCATCGAAATCCCCAAATTCTGAGCAACACTACACAAAAAAAAACTTTAAAATAAGGAAATTGATGACACATCCAGTAAGTTTCAAAGCCCGGCTACACAAGAGTATGTTGAAATTTATCGCTTCATTGGTTAACGCTGCTCTTCTATCTCTCTTCACCTCTATTATAACGTGAACCTGCCGATATCAGCCATCCTATATAGGAGGCAGTAACATAGCTGAGAATCTTTAACGCTGTTTTCCCATCTTCCACCACTGCCAATATAAAGCGGAACTCACTATATCTTCAATCTCCGAGGAAATCAAAATTCCTAGAATCACAATCAATAGAATGTGGCAGTCACAAAGTCACATGAAACCAACTGAGATTTCGCCGAGAAACTTGAAGAACCATTGAATCCACAGCTTCTGTCAGTCACTCGAGAATCTGCCCGACTTTCCGCCATTATTCGAGGCCATCAATTGGATCGAATTGAACAAGACAAGCGGAATCTCATTCCGCACCGCGTCACCGCGTGCGTCTTTTGTCGCAGGCGTCATCAAACGAATCGCACCGCGGTTTTCTGTCGAGTCAGCATCAGCAGTCGGTGACATTCAACTAAGTTACCGTGTTGTGCCGTCTTCAATCAGCTCGATGCAAGATTTAATTATAACAAGAGCACAGCGTGAGACCGCTCCAACACACACATTCACAACTGAATCCTACCAGTGTGTGAATGTAGGCCTACACAGGATCTATAGGTTTGTAAGTGTATTAGTGCACACATGATTCAGAGATTTGTAAATGTGTGTTAGTGCACATACGAAATACATAATTGTCAGTGTATTAGTGCACACATGAAACACAGATTTGTGAATGTGTGTTATAGTGTACATACGAGCTACAGGATTGTCAGTGTGTAAGTGGTGCACACAAGATTCATCCACAGATTTGTAAATGTGTGTTAGTGCACATACGAACTACAGGTTTGTAAGTGTATTGAGCTACATTACATAGGATCCACACATTTTCCCAGTGTGTTAGTGCGTTACGATGTGGTAGTTTGTCAGTGTGTAGAGTGGCACATCACACAGGATCCACACATTTTGCAAATGTGTCTGGTATAGTGAGGTCCACGCTATAATGGCAGTGTTTGATTAGCAATGTTATTGCTATTCTTGTCTATCATTCAACAAAGCGGATAGCGCTTTGTCTCTCTCGCTCAGCTCTTTTGCCAGATCGGCTTTTAACAATGTAGAAATAATAATCAAATCAAATTTTATTTACCAATTAACAACAGTTTTACATGAAAATGAATAAATAATTGGCGTGGCTAGAAAAAGAAATATTGTGCTCCAGCGACGAGTTCAAAACATTTCTTACCTATATTTTAACATGATTTTGGAATTAATAAAGTTATTTATAATATAATCCAGACCAGTACAGTACAGATAGACAAATAAGAATAAAAAATCATATACAATGTGTCAAATATCGGCCTCACGTTGAAGCGTCATGTGTCAAGTTCTGCTCCTGGGAGGGGCATGAACATGCACTAAAATTGATAATTATAAACACTTACCAATTAAACCAAAACTACAATCATAAATCATGGGCAATATTCCTCAACGTTTAATGCCCCACTGTTTTGTTCCGTAGAAAGAAGAGGACGCAAAATGAATAAGTGATTTATGATTAGAATAGTCTGATTAAATAAAATGATTAAACGGTTGTAATATTTGAGGTTATGGTTCAATGATAGATATTTGTAGGTTAGATCGGTTGATGTTTGTTTAATCGAATTGTCGATATCACTTAAATCGATGTATCGAAGCAGAATGACTAGTATATGGATGGGGCAGGTTGAAAAAGTTAATTTGCACAACAGAGGGTTTGTCGGTCTACAAAGGTAGCCGAAGTAAGGGATCTGAGACTCTAACTTAATATGGTAGGTGGCTATAATATAGTGAGGTGGAATTAAATTCACTTTAATAATAAAATACAGTGCAACTTGAATCTGCTGATAATAAATCCTGTTGTCACTATGATCAAACAGAGATAGTAACTTTGGAGTGAACCTTTTCTCCAAGAGATGACCAATATATCCAGAATCCAATACTTGTGCCGTAATTTGGAAAGATATTAGACCGTATGAAACAACAGGTAGAATGGCAAATCCATGCGAACCAGGTCTCTGATAAATACTATAGGTTATGTAGCAAAGTGCTGGACCAAAATAGTAAATATTTCGAGCACCGAGTTTAATTCTAACGCTGTCTATACGATCTATTACCTCCCTTTTCAACGTTGATCGGCTGATGATGCGGGATTCACTTCACCTCGGTGTAGCAGGCCGGTGGGAGTCGATTTACTATTTGATTCTGTGG
This sequence comes from Nilaparvata lugens, assembly GCF_014356525.2. Classification (NCBI taxonomy): domain Eukaryota; kingdom Metazoa; phylum Arthropoda; class Insecta; order Hemiptera; family Delphacidae; genus Nilaparvata; species Nilaparvata lugens. The sequence continues at coordinate 4,033,019 of NC_052513.1, forward strand.
GATACTCCCAATGACAGAATTTATTACTTGATAAGAAAAACGACCACCACTTACCACCAGAATAGATAATAGTCTAATGATAGATACTATACTCGCTACTGTATGACTATTGCAAAACAGGACGTGTCCTGAATGATCAATGTGTGTCAGTCGAGAAAGAACGAATTTGGAGGTAAAATGAAGTAAATCCAGTTTAACAAAACGGTAATATGGATATATTCTGATAGATAAACTGTTACAGCAAATATGGAATAAATTAATGAACAAATTATGTGAATAATAATTTTCGATAGATACAAAATAAATATTGGTTGATAGTAGATTTGAATCTTTAATTTATAAATATTATATAGAAAGTTCGGTATTCTTCAATTAAACAAAATGAAATGGATAATAGCCCTTGGAAAGGGTCATAAACTGAATTAGCTCAACAAGAAAAAACAAGTTAATATGAAATAGTGATTCAGAAAATAGAATAAATTAACAATTGAAATTATTCTCAGGGTGTGGTTTCGCCTAAGGAAAATAGACCTTTTAGCTAAGTACAGCGTGGATAGTTAAATGTATTTAATATTATAAAAATTAATTATGATAAGTTTTTGTACCCTTAAAACTATAGTCATGACCTTTCTAACTGAACGAATTTATGCGCTGTACAATTTTCGCAGATTTATGGGGATCCCCTTTTATATTCGACAACTTACGTAGACTTTTGTTTCCGTTTTTTGGTTTTTCGAAATATATTCGGCCGTAGAATATATCGTTCCGGCTGGGTCCTTCCACGTGGCGAAAAATGTTGAACAGACTTCACTGATATAATTTCAGGGTTTATTTAAATGAAATTTAAAATCTTGATATCACAATTATTATAGGAACTTTGGAACAACTTTTTAAAAAACAGAAAACGAAGATTAAGTTACATGAAACAGAAATTAAAGCTTTTAAACAATTAGGTACGTGGACTAGGTCTGCATCCTACCGATGATCCTTGCAAAATGGCCTCGAGTCTTCCTCTTCTAGTTTTCACTTCAATTTCTTCTCCAAATTTTATCTTGCCAAATTTACATATTAATTCGGGATTGGTCCGATCCTGTGACGTAACCAATACGCCGAATGGGGGTGTCACTGTGTCCAATTTAAAGCTTTAAATATGGTGAAATTCCTGGTTCGAAGTTGTTCCAAATTATTATATAGTTTTTTTATAATTATAATAATACATAAATAATAGAATTCGTCTATGATGATATACTTTTAAATTGGTTTCAACGAACAGCTAATGATTACAAAACATAGACATGCTAGTATAAGATACAGTAGACAAGGATATATATGTTTATAACAATAACGAATAACATAATAAATAAATATTTCTTTCTATTTTTTTTTTTTTTTGTTTATATTGTTTTTTATACGCTAGTATATCGACCCTCAAACGTTACATATGGCTAAGCTAGTTTGTTCATATATTTTCAACAAGTATATTTTTCTTTGTAGATTAAATAAATAAATATTCGGGCTTATTTGGCCTAGAAACGAAAGTATAAAATGAAAAATTTAATAATATATTATTTCTTTGATCGATGTTTAGCTGAACTGCCTTCTCAATTTGCTACTTGTTACTGAGCTGGCCTTGGTTTGTTTCGGGGTTATGTTTACATTTTGAAACTAACCTTCAAATATAACTTTACCGTTCTAATCCATTGGCATATAAACATATATGGTTTTTTCCATTGACTAATTTTTTGGAAGGCATACAATTACAGATTTATTTTTTTTCTTGCCTGGTAAGTTAGATAGCGATCGTCTATCGACCTCAGATAAGATTATATGTTTCTACGGTGATAGAAGCTATTCCGTTCTTGTACTAGCCTATGAACAAATTTATTTTGTATTTTGAGGGCTGTACGATCATTGGTACGTCACAAATGTAATATAGTAAATCATATAACAATATACCCTAACCAAGATACTTCAAATATTTTAAATAGCACTAGAATTTCAAAATAGATTAGTGGACATTTGCATACTTCAATAAACAGTATTAATAACATTAAACATACGGTATTTAAGAAAAATTGAAAAATATATTTTTTAATTAACAAGATATTTAATCTTAATTATGTAAATTCATTATGAAATTATTGGAAAATATGATTCTCTGCTTAATAAAATCTAACTGATTATTATATCGAGAATGAACAATTAATATTACATTAATAAACCTGTATCAGTTACCGACAAGAAGGCATTGACAAGACAGTGAGGATCGGCAACGTTGTTCTCCTATCTTTCTCCACTGCCATTATAACGTGAACCTCACTATAGTTTGTCAGTGTGTGAGGGTAAATTACACACAATATTCTCACATTTTGTAAGTCCACACAAAATCTCCAGGTTTGTCTGTGTGTGGGGCACATATCACACAAGATATCTAACATTTTGGAAGTGTGTGAGTATACACGTGATCTACACACTGGATTTTGTCAGCGTGTGAGTGAACACTATCACAATGTGAATGAGGTGAAATTGTTTCTCCACATACATATCTACAGACTGATATGGGGGGTGTACTATATACAGATATACAGATTGATATGGGGGTGTACTATATACAGATATACAGATTGATATGGGGTGTACTATATACAGATATACAGATTGATATGGGGTGTACTATATACAGATATACAGATTGATATGGGGGTGTATTGTATACAGCTATATAGATGTATATAGTGAGACTGAATTCAAACTGTCAGTATCCCTTGCAAATAAACTCTATGCTTCCAAATCAACTAATCCTGACAGTTTGGAGTGATTCTCACAATACTTAGTTGGTGGATGATGTTTCCTGCTCAAAGCACACTCACACACATACAGTTTCTATGTGAAGAGTAATTATATACAGTAACTATACACACACATCTGACTACACATCAACAATGTACACATTTACATACAAATGCACATGGAAAGCGTCTAGGAAGGCGGCGGCGACGTCAGCTATGAGGACAAATGTAGGCACAAACCGCACGCATGTTTCAAGGTAGGCTCAGCTTTAACTGTGTCGTGTGAGTGTAGATGAGGGTGGAATTGTTGAGTGTGAGAGACAAGATGACAAGAAATAAGGAGAATCAATGGGGAGGGTGGGATGTGAAGAGGAAAAGACAAGACGGCAATAGACAATGAGAATCAATGAGCAGATCAACCTGGAATAGGATTGATGAGGAATTTGAGAGGATTGATGGAAGGTGGGGAAATAGGGAAATAGGAATAGTAATGAAGGGAGAAAATAGACAGATCTACATTAAATTCAAGTGAAGGCAGAGTGAGACGTAAGAGAAACAAAATAATGGATGGATTAGGTTCCAAATTGCCGATAGAAATCCGATCACGAGAACAATTACACTCATAGAATTGAATTCAAGTTCTACCAGAAAAGTGTGAAAAAATAAGTGGAAGCGTTGATGGAGACTGCAATTCAGTAACAGTAGGACAAGTAACACTTGGATTCAGTAACACTAGGACAAGCAACACTAGGATTCAGTAACACTGGGACAAGTAATATAGACGACCAGGGAAGAAATTATTATTGAGAGAAATGGTTCACAGTTTCAATCTATAAATGCAATCTTCAACTACTGGGTATGAAAAAAAATAGTAATCCAATATATATATATAGATGAGAAGGATAATTATTACAATGGATGAATACAATATATTTTAATTTTATATTTTATAATTGTAAATACAATCTATAAAATACAATCTTCGACTACTGGGTATGACAAAAATAGTAATCCAATATTAAGAATAGAAGGATAATTATTACAATGGATGAATACAATCTTATATTTTATAATTGTAAATACAATCTATAAAATACAATCTTCGACTACTGGGTATGACAAAAATAGTAATCCAATATATGGAACAGAAGGATAATTATTACAATGGATGAATACAATCTTATTTTAATTTTATATTTTATAATTGTAAATACAATCTATAAAATACAATCTTCGACTACTGGGTATGACAAAAATAGTAATCCAATATTAAGAATAGAAGGATAATTATTACAATGGATGAATACAATCTTATTTTAATCTCATATTTTATAATTGTAAATACAATCTATAAAATACAATCTTCGACTACTGGGTATGACAAAAATAGTAATCCAATATATGGAACAGAAGGATAATTATTACAATGGATGAATACAATCTTATTTTAATCTCATATTTTATAATTGTAATACAATCTATAAAATACAATCTTCGACTACTGGGTATGACAAAAATAGTAATCCAATACGTAGAATAGAATGATAATTATTGCAATGGATAAATACAATCTTATATTCTATAATTGTAAATACAATAATTCTATAAGATACAATCTTCGACTATTGGATATGAAAAAAAAGTAATCCAATAAGTAGAATAGAAGGATAATTATTACAATGGATACATACAATCTATCTTAATCTCATATTTTATAATTGGAAATACAATTTATAAAATATAATCTTCGACTACTGGGTATGACAAAAATAGTAATCCAATATTAAGAATAGAAGGATAATTATTACAATGGATGAATACAATCTTATTTTAATCTCATATTTTATAATTGTAAATACAATCTATAAAATACAATCTTCGACTACTGGGTATGACAAAAATAGTAATCCAATATATGGAACAGAAGGATAATTATTACAATGGATGAATACAATCTTATTTTAATCTCATATTTTATAATTGTAAATACAATCTATAAAATACAATCTTCGACTACTGGGTATGACAAAAAATAGTAATCCAATATGTAGAATAGAATGATAATTATTGCAATGGATAAATACAATCTTATATTCTATAATTGTAAATACAATAATTCTATAAGATACAATCTTCGACTATTGGATATGAAAAAAAAGTAATCCAATAAGTAGAATAGAAGGATAATTATTACAATGGATACATACAATCTATCTTAATCTCATATTTTATAATTGGAAATACAATTTATAAAATATAATCTTCGACTACTGGGTATGACAGAAAATAGTAATCCAATATGTAGAATCGAAGGATAATTATTTCAATGGATGAAGAGGTGATATAGAACATCAGAAGGGAAAAAATTGGAAAGGAAATCTCTGATTTCTGGGATGAAGGAATGGGAAACTAGAACACATAATAGTACTTGATAGATTAAGTGTGAATTGTTTTTTGAAAAGTGAAAGTGACTCAACCTACATTTTGATCCAGACAGTATAGTATAAATTGGAAATGGGACAGTTTTGAGCCTGTTGTGCCTTTCCTTATGTCAAGTATTTGTACGCGATGTGATAAAAATGGATAATTTTTTTTTTTGTGTAGTTGAGAAGTTGATATTGTGGTAATTCATATTGGATGAAAAAGACTAAGAAATTGTCAAAAAACCACAGATTCATTGATATTTGGAAAGACCGGTTTCGGTTATTACACCATTCTGATTTTATCAGAGATTGACAATGGTGTAATAACCGAAACCGGTCATTCTAAGTATCAATAAATCCGTGTTTTTTGACAATTTCTTAGTCTTTTTCATTCAATTAAAATGAATAATATTGACCTCAGTAGGAAATAGTGGAAAGTGAGATAGTAGAAGACAGATTTGAATGATCATATACCTGTATATTGGTGCACGTATATTGGGCTGAAGCATCTGAATTTTAAAATTTACTTTGTGAAAATAATTAAGGACTGAAAATTTTGTGAAGTTAACAACAACATATGACAACCTACTTCGAACTATGTGTAACCTTATCTACATTCGGGAGAGGAATAGCACAAGGTTACCGTATTTTTTCTCTCCCTATCATTTTGATGATGTGATTATTGTATGAATAAATAAAGAATAAAGATGGTTTAAAGATTAGACTAAGCCTGTTTATCTCTCCCAGCCATAGCTATATGAGTTTCAATTGCATTAATAAATGAGTAATGAGTGAGATAGGAAATGCAGAGATAACAATGAGCAGGGATGAAAATTTATGCCGATGCTATCAACGTGTCTTCATTTGTATGACTGTATGTGACGATTCAAATAAATATGTTGTTTAAGTTATATCTGTTGATGTGAACGCTTATAATATATATATATTGGTTTGCATGTATGTGCTACTTTGCAGTGTGATTTCGTAGAACAGCGAACAGTCAATAATATCATGATTGAGTTAGCGATTGACGTTGAAGTCGCTTTATCTTGTGAGTGCCTATCTGAGATTCATCAAGTCTGTCTCGGAGCACTTCCTCATTCCGAAAATCACTGAAATTTGATATTCACTCAAACAGTAGAACTCCATAGGAGTGGTCATAGTTCGTAGAATCAGCTTCATACTGAGGCAAAACTTGATATTGGATATTGCATTGAATTATTGTGCCAAAGTGGTTGATGAATACATAGATATAACAGAGAAGTTCTATTGGATGTGCAGATATGTTATGCCAAAGAGGTGATGAAGAGATGGAACAGGGAAGAGGTAGATATGTATAGATACATAGATGAATAGGTGGTTGATGAATACATAGATATAACAGAGAAGTTCTATTGGATGTGCAGATATGTTATGCCAAAGAGTTGATGAAGAGATAGAACAGGGAAGAGATAGAGATCTCTACAGAGAACAGGGAAACTCTATTGAATGTGCAGTTAGTATCTGTAGAACAGACAAATATATTAATGCATTCTGGAAACAGAACGGGACAAGCAAATTGATGTATTCTGGGAAATACAACGGGATGTAATACAATTGAGTTCCGTAAACAATATCGGGTGCATTAATAACATGCCCAACGTCATACGAGTATTCACAAGCAATAGCATAGGCCTACTCAACGTGATGTTCAGTCTCGATCAATACCTTCCCAATGTAATTCATTAGGAAATTGAGAGACCCATGGAATTTAAGTATCAGCAGAATGCTCAAAATAGGTCTATTCACATACATTTAAATGGAGAATCAAAGCCATTTCTTCAGGGGCGCCATTTAGGGGGGCAGGGGGGCCCAGGCCCCCCCAAGGATCAGATGAATAATGAAAATTCGGGTCTATCTACACGAATCCTTAGAATCTCATACTGATTTAATACTTTGTTTAAACAGCAGTAGTATAATTTCTTCTACAGTATCAACAATGCAGCAAAATTGTCTTGAAAGTATGGCTACGGGTACGGAGTAATAAAGAATATATTTTTCCTACAGTTACGTTGAAAAGTGGCCATTGCTGCACTGATTACAGAACGCAAAGAATCACTTTTCTGCTCTAGTGCGGGAAAAATTTTTCTGCACTCCAGATTTGCAACATGGCAACGCAAAATACTTAGTAGGTTATATGGAGCAACAGTGCAGCAAAATCAAAATGAAGTTGGTAACAGTGACTGCTGTGGCTGCTATAGTGAGCAGAGGTGCAACGAAGCACAACGCGCTAATTATTATTCATTATATATTATAACCAAGGACAACGAGGACTTTAGGATTTTAGGATTAAGGTTTTTATCAATAATAAAATTACACAGAAAAACATTTGATGGATTTCAGGCAATTTTACCCATAATTACCCACTTTTCATATTCAATGGTAACTGTAGGAAAAACTTAATGTGAAATACGTGCGCAAAGTTCCTCTGCTGCACTCAAGAAACCATTCCGCCCTCACCTACGGCTCGGGCGTAAACGTTTCTTTCGGTGCAGCAAACTGACACTTTGCGCACTAGTTGCACAAATAACTATTTCTATGTAGTATGGTTGAAGCTTAAATATAGAATGGGTACAGTTAGTGATCAGGGCACAATAAGTGAGTTATTGCATGAATTTCAACGTGAGAATTAACAAGTTGCAACATGTCACAGTGAAAGCAAAAGAAAGGGCACAATCAGACAATCAAAAATGTATGTACAGAGTTGGTGAGAATTATGGGAACAGCTTGATGTTTCCTCACTGAAAGTTATTTCATAATTAGAAATAGATGAAATTGTCATCATAAGAGAAAAAATTGTCTGGTTCCATGATTTTTAAGAAATCTGTTCCAGTGTATTTCTACTTTAGAGCTATATTTCTCTGTAGGCCTATATTTCTAATAAATATTTTCATTATTTGAAAACTAATAATGTATATGTCTGTATTGATACTCCAACCACATCTGTATAAAACTGGAAAAATGAAGAATATAATAACATCTTCAAATGTAACATTTATGGGGAAGAACCCAGTACCCTTTGGGGGTATTCCTTCCCTCCTCATACCTCTTGGTTCTTGCCCCACCCAGCAGTTTGATAAAATGGCGCCACTGCATTTCTTGAATCAATCACATGAGAATAATAGCCAATCAAGCCACTGAAAAGTTGAAATTTCAAAAATGGCTATTTGAAAGTACTAGAAGACTCAATTATTGAACAGTTTGGCATTTCAATTAACTCGAATTTTGAAGAGATATAGATCACAATATTGTTGTTTGGTTTTATTGTTGAACCTTATTCCATTCCAATCAAATTGATTGTATTCCACGTAATAAAACCACTGTTTATTAAAATATTGAGCATTGATGACTTTGAAGAAACAACTGGATGAGATTTCATCAAGAAAAATGGATTTCATTATAATACTACTGCACTAGGGTTGATTAATTGATGCTTGAATGAAACATTGCAATAGAATATTATCTTGAATCAATCCACAATAATTAGCTTTTGAGCTTATTGACGTCCGTGAACAAGGTATGATATCATTGATTGGGTTGATTACATGAAGGTTGAATGAAACATTGCAATAGAATACTATGTTGATTTTATCTACAGTAATCTACTCTAGAGCTGATTAACGTCCGTGAACAAAGTATGATACCTTTGTTGTGTGATTTTGAAGTATGAATATACATACATCAAAGTAGAAATCCTCGAGTAACTTAGGTAGTTTCAAGCTCAACTTCTAGTTCTCAAGAGAGGCCACAGTAGTACTGGAGTTTTGTATCAAGGATAGTAATATAGCTGTATACTATCCTTGGTTTTGTATAGTCAATAAAGTACTCAGCCGGCAAGTGCAGTAAGTCTAATTAATTTGACTTTCATTGAGAAAATTAGCAGCATTTCCAATTGCCAACTATGAAGAGCAGTTTCCAATACTAAGTTGAATTGAGATTCAAGAACGATCCGTGCAGTGGCGCCGTTTAAAACTTGAAATGATCCGAGAAAATGAAACGACGCGAGTTTAGAAATAACCGAACTGGTGCAGAAAACTTGGGAACGAGTTCTTCTGAAAAAAAAAGGAAACGAATAAGGAAAGGCCAATAAATTAACTGTATCCAACAGTTAGCTCCAATTATCCTCTCTTCCTGTCCATTCTTCGTCCTTTATCCTTATTTCCTCTGCCTTCCATATTGTGTTCATCTCTTTTTATCTACCCACTTCCTCTTGGAACTGATCACGCTACCAAGCTAATGTCATTTTCTTGCAAAAATCGTCCTCCACTTCGTATTTCTCATTCTTTATACACACTTATGTCATCTCTATTACTATACAGTTTTTCTACTGCGCTCTATCTTCAATAGTACTGTTGCTACTTTGCAATTTGAATCAATTTGACTAAATTTTGAATGAACAAATATTTCTAATAGGTTTTGGTTGATGTCGTCTTTTTTCTAAGTCTCAGTCGGATTTTTATCATTTTTCTTTTGCTTTTCTCTTACTTCAGAAACAGTATTATATCTTCCGTCTTCACTTTGGAAACCTTTTCATAGAGCTTAGTAGCTGAATATTTTATGTATATTATAGCTCTTATAACTAAATGCTCTTGCTAGGGCTTGATCTATTATGATCATACAAATTCTTCATTGAATCCTTCAATTTTATCTCACATTCCTTCCTGATTATTGAGGCTACGAGTACCACAAACAACCCTCATTGAAATCAAACATTTGAATAACAATACAATAGAACCTAAATGAAAATCGAATTCCACAATCGTTCAATATGTAGTTGAACAAGTGAATGTAGTATTCATATTTCTCTGCCTGTTACTGCGTATGAAGTATATCCTTCCTCATCTCCTTTTCGCCATCCATCTTTTCCTCCTCACAATTCCAAAAAAGCTCATAAAGGAAGCTGTACCAATCAATTAATTTTGTCCCTGATGTATGCATTATTGTACTTATACTTGATTAATTGAAAATTAGTTTCTTAGAATATTAGTTGATGATTTAGTAAAGTCCTAAAATAGATTATAAACTCTTATCTAGATTCATTCTAGGTTAATTAATACTTGGTTGAGAATTTGTTTCTTGGAATTACTGGAAAAGTTCCTAACTAAGGAGACAATTGCTAATGAAAACGAGGAATACGATGTTACTACCATAACGTGATTTATCAAACTCAAAAATAGTTTGATAGCTTGAAATACAAAAAATCCATCATCAAATTTTTGTCTTTCAGAACATCTTCATCTGCTTCTTGAACGTCCAGAACATTCTACAGAACATCCAGAAGGACATTTGAATAACAATAAAGCTTCAATGAGAATCAAATAACACAATCGTTCAATGTAGTTGAACAAGTTAGTAGAGTATTTATATTTCTCTGCTTGTTTCTGCATATGAAGTACGTCCTTCTCAATCATTTTATTGTTCTCCTCCTTTAGAAGAAGTGCAAGGAGGAGGGCAAGTTGTTCTTTTCGTTTCCCTCCTTTCAGGGTCGTATGGCAGCGAGGAACTGCAGTTCCAAATCCGCCCTCATTGGAAATATATCAATCAATCAATACGAAACAGCTCATTAGGTAAGCTGTGCCAAGAATGAATAATTATTAAATTTTTGTCCTCATTTAGAAAGTCCAGAACATCCAGCAGTACACTGTGTCACCCTGCACTTGACCTTCGAATCCACTATCGTGCCACTCTCCAACTACTATCCGAAACAAGATAATTATTGATAAGTGCAGCAGCAGAATCAGTGGGATTCTTGGACAACCTTCAGCTCTAGAACAACCAGAAAATTCTCGATAACATCCAGCGGAACACTGTGTCACCCAACACTTGACCTTTAAATCCACTCACTAACCACTACGTACTATCCGAAGCAAGAGAATTATTGTAAGTGCAGCAGCAGCAGCAGTGGCAGCAGAATCAGTGAGACTCTTGACACCCAGCCTGGTGACAAATACAAGAGCAGTAGCCGGCAAGATGCGCAGGGAACAGCCGTTGATAAGGCCGGCGACCGGCCGTAAATATCTCAAAGTCGCGCGGGCGGACAAAAGCAGACGACCAACGCACAACAATAGCTGCTCGCTTTCAACAATGATAGTTGCTGTGCGAGTGTATTGTTGTAGTATCGGTTGTATAACATCGCTTGTCCCCTAACTGACCCCCTCACTGAAAATCAGTGGGGGTGGTGGTGAAGTGTGGAGGAAAATTGATGGTGGCGGTGAAGTGAGGGGAGAAATTGCGGGGATCGCTCCCCCCAAAGTTGTGCAACTCTGTTGTAATACACACACACACACACAATAACTTCCCCTGTTGTTGTTGTTGAGTTGAAACAACAATGCGACGGTGCCTAGTGAGCATCCCTGTGCAACAACGTCACCAACGTCCTCACCAGAACCAGATGAGTGCAGTTCAGCCAATGAATATCTCTCAAACAATAACCTGCATTCTCTCTCCTTCCAGCTGTCCCTCTCTCACTAACTCTCTGCGCATCTCTCCTCTCTCTTTCGTTTTACTCTCCTCTCTATCACACGTTCACACCCTGACCCACTATACACTCTCCCTCTCTCTCTCCTTTTTTTGGTAGAGAGTTAGTGGGGAGGATATTTTTAATATTCTTTCCGAAGAATGGACATTGATATGTCCAAAGCTCCGCCAATTTATGTAGATGCATAACAATATAATTATTATCTATAGTTATTATATTACAAATTGCTTTTTCATATAATATACAGTTCAATAATTATTTTCTTAGTCTATATCATGTAAATTCATCTATAATTTTCTGTATTGTAAGCTATTGTATATAAGTGTATAAGACAGTATATATTGTAATCTACATAAATAAAGTACTCAATCAATCAATCAATCAATCTCAGTCTCGTCTTTGAGTATCTCCTCTCTCAACCTGTCTTCCCTCTTTAATATCTCATTTTCTCTAGGTAATCTCTTTGCTCTCTTCTTTCTCTTCTCTCTTTTGTTTCTGTCATATTTCTTCTCCCCCTTACAAAAGCATCATCTCATTTCTTATTTGAAAACATTACATAAATACAACTCAACTTACCTCAGCTTTCACATATTTTATCCCCTATAGTTAGTTGCTCAATATTATTTTTGTCTTATTATTATTGTAAGTCTTCAGTCTGTATGTTAATGATTATAGTATTCTACTCTTATTGTTAATCATTTTTAACACTGGAACGTAAGTTGAATATTGTTTTTACAAAACATGAATAAAAGAATTTGAATCTGAATCTCTTCACTCCTTCCATTCACTTTTTGGGGAGACTATCGTCTCCCTATTCACAACCTACGACCTTATCCTCGCCATATTCTATTTATTTTCCTATCTACTCTATTCTATTCTCTGCCAATGAATCTCTTCTCTCTTGTCCAATGTTTCCCTCCCTACATTGTAAGTCTCTCTGCCTCTCTCTTTCTTTGTAATTTTGTATAACACCTTTGTAGCTCACCTTATTTTCAGTTTCTATTAAAGTTCAATTATAAGTCTGTATTGTAAGACCCTCTCTGCTGAATTGTTACCCATTAATATAATAAGTCATCTAAATATGTTATATTTGAATAAGTCAATACTTTATTTTGTTACTTTTTTATTGTAAATTAATGAATCATATCTTCCACTCTTGTCTTTCATGTCCTCTTTTCCCATTTCTCTTTCCAGCAGTCAAAAATCTGGCTCTTCTCATACTCTCTACTCATCAACTCACTCCCCCTGTTCCTTGCTTACTGTTTCCCTCTCTCCAAACATTTCTCACATACTCTTTCTCAACCCTCTCTCTTTCTCTATCCACTTGTCTACTTGTCTAAGCAGCATAAATCAGCTGGCTGGCTCTACTCCCTTCCACTACCTTCATCAACAGCAATGACCAAAATCACGCATCACAATCTCCTCTCCTCTTCTAGTCACCTCTCCACTTCCAGCCAGCCCTCCCTGATTCAATCCTGAATCTGATTAGCACATTATTGTCTCTCCCTTCCAATCATGTGGAAAGAAGCTTCAATCCTGGAATTGATAATCATATTACCCTTTATCAGTTGAAGGGGGACAGATTTTACACCGGAAACTGTTTGCCGCTTATTTAAATGCGTTTTCGGACTTAAATGATCACTTGATTTTTTCTCAATTCCTTGAAATAAGTAGTGACATTCTCAAGAAATTAAGATGCTCCTCTTTAGTTTATTCTGTTTGAAACTTATGCAATACATCTAGGCGTCTAGCTTACAAGAGCAGAATGTCATTGGTAGTGATAAACTGCGTATACTTTTATTCGATTTTGATCACAGGAAAGTGAGAGATTTATATAGAGTTAGTATTGGAAAATCAGCTCCTCTCTACTACGAAGTCAAGCGACTTCCACCAATCACAAGCAAGCAGCAGCCATTCCGTTGTATCACACTCCCATTCTGTGTCAACCAATGAGAAAGCAGATGGAAGAGTACTGTGACAAAATGGCGGCTTGCTCGCATGAGATTGATCGAGATACGTTGGTGAGATTTCTGAAGAAAAATAATTGAAGAAATGCTTTTCGGAGAGAGAATACTGCTATTCTAGATATATTATTCTACAACATGATAGCTAAATCAATTCAAATCAATTTAACTGCAAAAAAAACAATGATCATTGATGAATTACAAAATAGAACCAAGTACAGTAACTAATCACCTTACAGATTCAGTCATGCTGTCAATTATTATTATTGAATGAAAAAGACTAAGCAATTGTCAAAAATAGCTCTTAGTATTTTTCATTCAATATGAATAATTACCACAATATCAACTTCTCAACTACACAAAAATTATCATTATTGGCAGTGGCGACATTCAATTGCTGTCCGATTCGGAAAACTGTGTCAATGCTAGATTTATTGGAAAATATAAATTTCCCAGATCATTTGAAACTTGATACATTTCATAATACATATAAAATATGTAATAGTGTTATATTGAGAGGGTATTATTTTAGTTCTTTTTGTGTTTCATATATTGTTTTCAGGTTTTTGAACTGGAATGAACTTTGATTTTACTGTTTGTTGAACCCTGCGTTTTTAGTGTGAGAATTGACTCTGTCTTGTTTGAATTTGCTAACTTGTTGCTTAGTTGTCAAAATTAAAGCAATTTTCGTGCATTTTCCAAGTGCAGTTTCAATTTCATGTCGAAAAAGCCACTGTATTTGAAAATTGTATGAGCATTGACCTTTTTGCAGCTTTGGCTTTTCCACTGGAAGTTGTGCTCAACGCTCGTGGAGGGGGAATAATTTTCAGTGAAAAGGCCACAGTTGGAGTTGAGACGTAACTGGGAAAACATGTAACGGTGTGCGAGCCTCGGTCCTCTGATTGGGCCCATTTCCCAGTCAGAGGGACAAATTGTTAAGTTTCTAGCTATCAGTAATTTTTACCTAGATGAATAGGAAACCAAATTTTATATAGTTAGAAGGAGTAGAATCAGAAAATTATTTGTGCGTGTGAGTTCAAGTATAGTGAGTTTTATTAAAGCGTATGTGAGTGTTTCTGAAGAGTCCAAGTTTGAATATTGTTAAAATGGTGAGTGCCGAACTTTTGTTGTTTTTACTTACCTTGCCCTACTACCATAGGTAAGGAAAGTATTGCTTTCCAAAAAAATTAAGGTACCCCAATTTCAAGTTTTCTATACGTTTCAAGGTCCCCTGAGTCCAAAAACATGATTTTTGGGTGTTGTCTGTGTGTGTGTGTGTGTGTATGTGTGTGAGTGTGTGTGTGTGTGTGTGTGTGTGTATGTGTGTATGTCTGTGAACACGATAACTCCATTCCTAATTAACCGATTGACTTGAAATTTTAAACTTAAGGTCCTTATACAATGAGGACCCGACAATACGAAATTCAATAAAATTCAATTCAAGATGGCGGAAAAAATGGCGGATAATTACTAAAAAACCATGTTTTTCACGATTTTCTCAAAAACGGTTTTAACAATTTTCTTTGAATTCATACCATGGACAGCTATTTATAAGCCCTATCAACTGACATGAGTCTCATTTCTAGGAAAATTGCAGGAGCTGCGTAATATTCTCGATAAAAATGGCGGATAATTACTAAAAAACCATGTTTTTCACGGTTTTCTCGAAAACGGCTCAAATGATTTTCTTCAAATTTATATCATGGATAGCTATTTATGAGCCCTATCAACTGACATGAGTCTCATTTCTAGGAAAATTGCAGGAGCTGCGTAATATTCTCGAGAAAAATGGCGGATAATTACTGAAAAACCATGTTTTTCACGATTTTCTCAAAAATTACTCGACTGATTTATTTCAAATTCATACTCCGTATAGTTATTTGTCAGCTCCATCAACTGGCATGAGTCTCCTTTTTGGGAAACCAATGGGGGGTTCACCCCATCCTTGAGAAATGGACTTTGTAACCTCCTTCTCGTGCATGAGGTAGGTAGGTAGAGCAGTCTATAAAAATAACACATAGTCGAGAAATTTCATCTGTAGAACAGCTGTTTTGACGACTTTTAAAAAATCATCGGATTTCACAATTTACACAAAGGAAAAAGTACTCTGAAAACAATTTATTATATACACACATATACAGTAGTCTGATCGTAGTTTCAAATAATTATGTTGCCGCCAATCGTCATTATGTTATTTCTCTAAATTATTGTCGTTTAAGAATGAGGCTCCCAGTTCAATGAGCAAGGAAAGTTGTGTGAGTGTACCACACCAGATTTTTCTTATTAAGCTCAAAATTTAGTTTCATAGAATGACCGAGGCCCAAATTCAAATGCAGCAAGTTAGCAGGTTCCCAAAATGTGTAGATTGAAATTGAATATTCCTTCTTTTTCTGAGTAACTCTGTTTGAAAATTTGACATGATTCCTATTGATTCGTTAATGAGTTCAATAAACCTGATGTTAAATTTTAAAAGTATTTTTCATTGAAGTTCCTGGCTCGTAGTTACTATAGTTGCTAGAATAGGTTACAATGATGATAATCTGTGCATTTGAATGAACGAATCCACTAAGAGCTCCCAACCAATCAAGGATTCAAATACCGGTAGATGATTTGATAGCAGTAAACTTTAGCATAATATTGGTAAATATTATAGAGAAGAAGAAACACCTCCCCTCCGTTTACATTGGTGCGCAGCGGTGGTATAGTCTGCAAGAATGACTATCGAATCACATGTATTCTTATATATTTTATGTTTTGGAAGATTAATCAAATAGAGAAAAAGATATCTCAGGTTACAGAAATGATGTCAGGTGTGGTGTAGGGTTAAAAATACCTCCATCGGTTACAAATACATTCCTCTAATAATAAAAATAGCAAGGTTGTATCAAAGATTCTATCATAATAGTTGAAAGAGAGCTTATTGACACACGACATCTATGACTCGAAATTATTCCCACTTCAAAAATGTACCTGTAGAATTACTCCAATGCCCTTTAAACCCCAAAAAATACTACTCAATCTTACATCTAAACTCAAATTTTATAGGTAAAAGTGAAGTTAGCCAAAGAAATAGTTACTTATTTGACTAAGTTTACAAGTTGCTAAGGAGTTTCAAGACGTTTGATAAATTCTCAATGATGAGCCATAATACATAATGTATATTCTCTTGAGATAGGCTACTACAGCTCTAAGTCATCATCCATTCATAAAAATCCGTCGTGTATCAACTCGTAGTACTTGTAATAATATTTCGATCAAGCCCAAGTTTCAATCATTTTCTACAAGTTGAATTACCAAAATACAAATCAACACGATTCCTCCCAACTATTCAAGAAATAAGAACTAACCCATTTAACATGATTCCCTCCAATTAAACATTCAAGAGGTATAAATCAACCCATTCACAGAATCTCTGAATGTCTCTCAAACACAATATACAAATCAAGTTTTAAAAAAATGGAGTTTACAAATCAAAAAGTTACGTTTATTCTGACTGATCGACCCATTGAAAAAAAAACAGCCACAAGCCTCACACATCCACTCACCAAATTCACTTTGCCAAATGCCCACAATCCCCCGGCTGCCTGGTCCTCCCAACTCAGCCACAACCCATCCAATCGACCAATGTAGGCTCTGGCTCTGATATTTTGTCCTATCCCAGATAGACGCCTGCAGTCATTTATCCACCAGCAGAGTAATTAACGGAGTATGGGATGCCTTTGATAGTGACGACATGCTCAAGTGAGATCCACTATAAACTGTCATCATTCCTCATCAATACTACCAATGCATCCCGTTAAACTAATGCTGACAGTTTAAAGTGAATCTCACGGGTTCAAACTTGTCTGAGATTCATTTAAAACTGACAGTATCCCTAATAGATAACGCCATTGCATCCCGTTAAACTAATGCTGACAGTTAGAAGCAAATCTCACTAGATTCAAACTTGTCAGAAATTCATTTTAAACTGTCAGTATTCCTGATAAATAACACCAATGCTTCCTGTTCTACTTGTACTGACATTTCGTGGTGAATCGAACTTGTGTGTGCCACCTGTTAGCCAACCTACGCAAAGCCGCAGCTTCTGAGGCCAAAGTTATTAAAACGTTTGATAAGGACTATCAAATCTATCAGACGATTGAGCTCTGTTGAGTAAATATGGTCTGTATGCTCTTGGGTAAGTTAAGTGGTTTCGAAAATGATGTCAGAAATGGAAATTCTGAAAAAGCTTTGAAGCTAAAAACGTTTTGCCAATTTGACAATTTCTCAAGGGGCTAGTATGTAAAATGATTAGACTATATTATTCGATTGTATCACGGATACTAGAATACAAGTGTTAGAATATACTATAATAGAAATAGAAAGAAAAATAGAAATCTCAGTACCCTTTATGAATTATTTAATCACAACATGTTTCGGGCATTGATGCCAGTTCATGAAAAGTAGCCCTAAAAGATATAAATAAGATGGCATATACTATAATACTATAATAGTTTTCTAGTATTCGGGGATTGTATTATCTCACAAATAAGAGACTGTTTTATCTCGCATGTTTTAGGCTGAGCCTATTGATCCTCCAACATTCATTTTAATAAATTGTGTTTTGTGTAACATTGAGTGTCGCAGTAAAAACACTGGAAAAGGTGATTTTCACATCAAATAAATTGAATGTTACTCATATAAGTGTTTTGAATCGAAGATTGAAATGATTTGATAGTTCAAAGAGAATCTGAAATGAATTCTCACTACATCATCTACATCACTATAAAAAAGCATGAGCAGCTTTGCTATAAAAAAACAAATACACTCGAAGCATATATCAAAGTTTCACAAAAATAATTATGTTAGTGAATGAAAAATATTAGTAAGAATTTGCATCTGCTTCCACTAACCTTTGGTAGTTTACTGGCTTTGCGTCTCCAATATTTGCAAACATTTTTCAAGCCCCTTCCTGGAATAGATCAAAATAAATTGAATAAATAATTCGATTAAAAACAGTTACACTAAATGGGAGAAAGAATTTATTCAACTGAGAGATGAACATTAGATGTACTGCTCAAGTTGTGTCATTATAAGTTCTTTAAAGCAGAGCGTTGATTTACACAGAGTTTGAACTATATCAATTTGTTATTTACAGAGAAATCTCAAGTGTAAACCTAATTTACATTAAAAAATAATAATATCGTGTGACCTGGTTAGCTCAGGTCTGGTGTCAGAGTTTTCAGGTCGCAGCTTATCAATTTCAGGGCCTCTGATATGACCTAACGACTGCTTTTAGGCAGCCGGAACCGACGACTTAACGTGTCCATCCGAAACACGGGAGTGGCCCGAGTAAATATCTTGCTTAAGTTTACATTTATCAACTCCGTTAAAACCAAAAATATATTAAAACGTGCAATGTAGGCTATAGTGCAGCTCTGCCTCAAATAGACAATCTTGTCTTGAAGAGATGATAATCCTTCAACATTAAACAAGCTTTACAGGTCAAGCAATGTTAAAGTGGCATTGAATACATTATATTCATAATTGGAGATTTGAAATATAGAAGTACGTACAGTTAATTGAAACGTAAATATGAAGTGTCGAAAACAACCAACTTATTCAATGATGCAAACGTTATCATGGTAGAATAGACATATATCTTAAGGTGCGCACAGATATACACGTCGCGAACATGAGCAATTCACTTTTAATCAGCTGACTATATCTGTATTTTTACTGAAACGGTATAAGATATAGATATAAAAAGCTTGGCATCAGCTGATTAAAAGTGAATTGCCCATGTTCGCGGCTCGTAAATCTGTACGCACCTTTAGAGAAACCAGGAAAATTGAAGTTCGGGGCTAAACTTATATTGTTATTGATGGAGAGTGAAGCATTCCATATCTTGATATAATCGATCATTTTTCAATTCATTCCAATGCACAGTGAACTTTGTAGGATTAGTGATGAAGTTAACATAAGTGCAAATTCAGATTTCTTTGAGCAAACTTGTATTAATCAAGTATTCCGTCAAGGAAAGCAACAGTAATTCCATCAGTGCCGTGCTCCTCTACGTCTCTTCAACTCGAGAAGTCTACATTAATAATTAGGTAAATATTAATGGAACATTTTTCTCTCATCGTTGAGCTTTAAAGGAGTTGATAGCGGAGTTTGTCGAATTTCTATTAAATTTTTGCATAATTGATGTCGGAACAAGGAAAACACAGTTCGTAGTACTGATGACATCCACTTTACTCAGCAGAGTCTCCAGCTTTTGATTGATCACTGTTCATGAACATTTCTTCGTGAATTCTTAATTAATTCGCCAAGCGGTTGGCTTGTTCTGGCAGCAAGGAAGCTGAGCAAACTTTCGCAAAAAGCTTCTCAGAAACTTTTTCAATATTCATTAATCTCTTCGATACAGCTTGTCGACTATGACGACAACTTTCGAGCTTGTAGTAGACTTTTTGCAAAGACAAAGTTCCGGGGGTGTCAGTACAACTTATCGATTTCATATCAAAGATCTACCTCACCGGCAGAGGGAAAACAGGAAGTGAAATATGACTGAACGGAGTGGTAAACATTGATGCCACACCAAAAAAAACTTTCTCATGAGATCCAATAGTTGTGAGAGAGATTCTGTGAAAATTCGGAGGGTTTTCAGAGACAGGAGTGACTACTTATTCAGCTGATACTTTGGTAAATGATAGGCTACATCAATGATTTAATTATCCATCCTTAACTCTATTACTAAGAGAAAAATCAATGACTTTTCACTCTATCTATACAAAACTATCTTTGACAACACTCTGGAATAGTATCTCACGTCACAAGGATGGAAAGGGGTCTTTTGCAGGCAAGAATGATGTTTCCAGTCGAGGCGTTAGCCTCGACTAGAATTTCATTCGAGCACTGCAGAAGACATTCACGTCCAAGTAACGTACCCTATTTTTTTGTCATAATAATCTAAAGAAGAATATTGAATGAAAAAGACTAAGAAATTGTCAAAAAAACCACAGATTTATTGATACTTAGAAAGACCGGTTTTGGTTACGAGTTTCGGATAAACTCGTTTATCAGAGATTGACAATGGTGTAATAACGGAAACCGGTCTTTCTAAGTATCAATAAATTTGTGGTTTTCTAACAATTTCTTAGTCTTTTTCATCCAATACGAATAATTACCACAATATCAACTTCTCAACTACACAAAAAGTAGAGAAGAATAATTGAGAAGTAGAAAACATTACCTGCTTGTGCTGACATTACTACAGGCATTCTGTTAACATAACCTAGTTTACAAATTTCGAATCAGAGATTTTTTTCTTGTAGTTGACAAAACTTCCACCTGGAGCTCTAAACGGCGGGTTTTTGCAACAGTTTTTCTGTTCCTATTTCGGAACTAAGAAACATACTCGACTGTAAAGAAAACATATGATTTTATTACAGTATTTATTTATTTATTTATTTATTTACAACAATATGGGAGCACACGGGAAAACCCAAAAATTGCTCCCCAATCAAAAAAAATTACAATAAGCACTTTACAAAAAACTTAAAAATAGAGAGAAAGACATAAGGAAAAAACTATTTCATATTTGTGAAGAGAAAAAAAATGTGATGAGAATCTAAATATACTGAAAACTTAATATACTAAATACTAGATACTATACTATTATTATACTGTACTAGAAACCATTTACAATATGAGAAAATAATGAGAGGAGAATCAAGAAAATACAAATAACATTCCAATAATGAGATAAATGATAACAGAGCTAAGAATGAAAGGAAGTCATCTACTAAATATGGTACTCTATGTAAGTTGATGAGGTCTAGCGTGGGAAAAAAGGTGTCACATTGGGTGGAGCCGCTTACATGCCTTCTTGAACTGACTGGGATTCATATGAAAAAGGTCTAGGTGAAAACTATGGTAATTATAAAGATTCATCATGCGGTTGATTGGAGAATTGAAGTGACTATTGGAGTTGCATTGGGGAGGAAGAAATCTGAAGCCGGAACGCCGTGAAACTGAAGACACATATATATTCAGCAATGAAAGGAGGTAGGTTGATTGGACACGGTTGTTCAATATATTATATAGGAACAAAAGCAATTTACAGCTCCTAGATGCTTCCAGGGATTGAATATCAAATATGGCTCTTAGGTTAGCTGTGGGAAAATTGAAAGGACAGAACATTTTAAAACGCTTGAAATATACAAACCTTAGAAATTTACTTTGAATTCTTTCTAATTCCAGCTCATGAGAGGCGAGATATGGATGCCATACTTCAGAGCAGTAGTTTAATAAACTTCTGATAAGTGTCTTATATAATAGAATAAGAATATTGTGATTATCAAATTGAGAGCAGGTTCTCCGAATGAATCCAATCTGTTGACATGCTCTGGAACATAAACTTCTCACATGATGATTGAAATTGAGCTCAGGATCAAAAATTACACCAAGGTCTTTAAAATGGTCCACTCTCTTAATTATTTGGTTATTGATGCTATAGATGGGAATTTGCGGATCTCTTTGTCTTGTGAAAGACAGCGTAGCACATTTACCAATATTAACTCTGAGCTGATTTCTCAAGCACCAATCAAAAAAACTATCCACATCACTTTGAAGCAGCTGACAATCAGTTTCAGACCTAATCACCCTGAAGATCTTCACATCATCTGCATACAGCAGACAAGACGAATGCTTTATGACAGCCGGCAAATCGTTTATGAAAATTATGAAGAGCAAAGGCCCCAAATTTGAACCCTGTGGAACGCCTGATGGGCTACTGAAAGATCTGGAATGAAGACCACCAACAGAAACAAATTGATTCCGATCAGACAGATAGGAAAGAATAAATCTAGCACTTGACAGTGAAAACCCAAAGGATGACAATTTCCGGACCAAAATGTATGGTTTAAAGTATCAAAAGCTTTTGATAAATCTGTATACACAGTGTCAACACGAGTACCTGCATCAAGACAAGCTGATACCTCACTCCGGAAATGCAATAAATTAGTCACTGTAGACCTGCCTGGCAAAAATCCATGCTGGCAATCAGCAATCCACGGTTCTATATGATTGAATATTTTTTTATAAATACATTTTTCGAAAATCTTTGCAAAACATTAATAATGGATATTGGACGGTAGTTTTCAACAGATTGTCTGCTCCCAGCTTTAAAAATGGGAATTACTTTGGCTTGCTTCCACATATCAGGAAACGTGGATGTTTTCAGTGCTAGATTGAAAATGAACTCAAGCGGTTCAATAAACAAATCGGAGCAGCCCCTGATGACATACGGTGGAACCAAGTCTGGACCAACAGATCCATTACCTTTCAAGCTCCGTATAGAATTAACTATATCAGCCCTTGAGACAGAATTCAAGTGGAAAGGGGAGTGACCAATTGTGTCATCAAAAACTCCAGCATGATTGTCGCTTCTGTTGAAAACAGATGAGAAATAATCTGCAAACGCCTCTGGAATCTCAGTACCTGCGACAAAAGTATTATTCCATCTCATAAAATTCTCTGACCGCTTACCCTTTCGATTATTATTTATATAAGACCAGAAATTCCTCATGTCACCACCAATACTTGTCTGAACTGAATTCATATAAGCCTGATAAGCTTGAGAAATTTTAAGTTTCAAAGCAGATCTCAATCTTCTAAATTCCTCGTCGTGATAAGCAGAGACTCTCCTCTTTCGGGCACATTTCTCCTTCCGTTTGATGTCTTGAATTATATCCCTAGTATACCACCGAGGGTACCTGCCAATCCGATCACCAGCGGCTCTTCTAGGAACACACAGGTCAAAACATGAGTAAACTATGTTATAGAAAACTTCAGTTGCCTCATTGACTTCTGAACATGAATAGACAGCGGTCCAATCAGCGTCTCTCAGAGATTCATACAAGCGAAGAAAATCAGCTCTCTTGAAAACATATTGAAGTTTGTCATTTGATTCATCTCCGTGATCTGCCCTCATGTGAAGCAATGGAAAAGAAATGGAAAGCGTAGGATGATGGTTATCCTCGGGAACCAAACAGCGATGTAGTACGGATCTTTATTATTTAATAAAATCTTAATCCAGATAGATTCAAAAACCGGTGATGAAAATTCTGATAATAATACGGCCTTAAGAGAACTGCGAACAGCAACAAGTACTCCACCACCCTCAACCCCTGATCACCAGACCTATCCCTGCGGAAGACAGTGTACCGCTCATCGAACAATTCCTCATTATGATTCCATCGTACAACCATGTTTCAGTGAGAACAATTGCATCAGCATCACACTCTAAAACCTTCCGGAAAAAGCTTGGAACTTTGGAACGCAGACCTCTAACGTTTTGGTATAAGATATTGAAATCCAGTATATGAGGAAAAGAAAAAAAAACTGAACAAAATGAAATAAATAAAAAAGAAATAATATATATATGGGAGAAGAATGAAATATGATAGGTGATTACAGTGAAATTTTAAACTGAGGATGATAAAAATTATGTGATGAAGTATTAAGTATTATCTTATTAGTATTTGTTTTAAAGTATAACACTAGCCTGTCCATGGACATGGAACATTGATATCATATGCTGTAATGAGAATAATAAGTTTATTTGTTCTACAATCAGCTGTTCAACGGCTTGATTTCATGCTTGTAAAACAGCTGATATTGAATTACTATGTCGAAAGATTGGGAAGCTTCAATATGATGTGTGAGAGTATTATAATATATATTATGTGTATTTGATTTGATTCAATTGAATAGACAAACAAGAGTGAAAAGAAGTAGGATGTAAGGGGCCAAGGATGTAAGAGGATGTAAGGAGGGCCAAGCCACACGAAGCGTTGTTTCAAGGCGTTTTCAGAAGAGTTGACAGCGCAAAAAGCTCTCAGATTGGCTGATTATCGTCTGTTCCCCGAACGCCGACCCAATCAGTCAATGGGATAACTCCCTGTCTTGCCGACTCTTCTGGAAACACCTGGATAACGGTTTGTGTGGCTTGTCCTAATTTAGCTGTACCCACACCTGTCATATTTTTATCGGGATTATGAATATCGTATAAGATATTGCAACAGTATGGAATATAGAATTTATACGATATTGATCAGGAGAGAACAGGAGAGATATGAATCTTGAAATTGATATTTGGAGAGATTTAGGCCTGTCATTCAGATATGCAATTTATTCGATATTGATCAGTCTAAAATAGGAGAGATGAGGATCTTGAAACCAATATTTGGATAGTATAGTATCAAAATTTTTCAATCTATATATATATATATATATATATATATATATATATAATATTACATTTGAGTGTTTCGCGGATGGATATATTATATGTAAAAGAATTAACCGGGTACATCCGTTTGTTTTGACTTACTTGAGTCTGACGTTTCGTCGCCATCGCAGACGACATCTTCTGAGGGTGGCGTCGAGATCCACACTGAGTCCTAGGTATTCTTTCTGGGTCGAAGAGCATATCTCCTACCCCCTCTCACCTTGCTTGTGCTGGCGCTGTTGGGTGAGTGAAATTCCAGGAAAGTTGTCTTGTTTTGGTGACAATGGTGCTGTAGCGGGTTTCATTGTACCAGGTACTGGGCGTTTGGTATTCAAAATTAACTTCCATAAGGGAGACACGTTGAGGCTGTCGTCTCTTTTATTTAGAGAGCCTTGCTTTTCGATTTCAACGCCTCTCTCACAATCCTGACTTGAAAATCTCGAATGCTGGCTATTTGTTTGGAATTCACGAAATTTATTGTATGACCAGTATTTTTCACATGGTTATATAGGGCTGAGGTTGATTGTTGATTTTTTATGCTTAATTTATGTTCATCTATTCTAGCAGAGATTCAAAACAAATAGGAGAATCTCTGCTAGAATAGATGAACATAAATTAAGCATAAAAAATAACAATCAACTCAGCCCTATAAACCATGTGAAAAATACTGGTCATACAATAAATTTCGTGAATTCCAAACAAATAGCCAGCATTCGAGATTTCAAGTCAGGATTGTGAGAGAGGCGTTGGAAATCGAAAAGCAAGGCTCTCTAAATAAAAGAGACGACAGCCTCAACGTGTCTCCCTTATGGAAGTTAATTTTGAATACCAAACGCCCAGTACCTGGTACAATGAACCCGCTACAGCACCATTGTCACCAAAACAAGACAACTTTCCTGGAATTTCACTCACCCAACAGCGCCAGCACAAGCAAGTGGAGGGAGGGGGTAGGAGATATGCTCTTCGACCCAGAAAGAACCTAAGACTCAGGGTGGATCTCGACGCCACCCTCAGAAGATGTCGTCTGCGATGGCGACGAAACGTCAGACTCAAGTAAGTCAAAACAAACGGATGTACCCGGTTAATTCTTTTACATATAATATATATATATATATATTATATATATATATAATATATATATATATATATATATATATAAAAGCGAAATGGCACTCACTCAGTGACTGACTGACTGACTCACTCACTCGCAGAACTAAAAATCTACCGGACCAAAACGTTCAAATTTGGTAGGTATGTTCAGTTGGCCCTTTGGAGGTGCACTAAGAAATCTTTGGCGATATTTTAACTCTAAGGGTGGTTTTTAAGGTTTTAAAGTTCTTTTAGCATGTATATTCTTCTTATTCCAATATCTTAAAATTATAATTGAATGTCCATACCATATGTTAATAAAGAACTGCAATCTAGAGAGAGTACCTTTTCGAAACAGTTGTTCTGGTAACTAAATTAAAAATTTTGTCAGGTTGGCATTAAGTTGAGTTGACTTTGTTAGGTTGGCACCAAGTTGAAGATTGAAATGCATTTATCCAGGACCTCCTAAATGCCAATTTATCCAATTAGCGTTTTCTCAGCTTTTCTGCGTTTCCTCACCTTTTTCAATAATTGATGGAAATATATTAAAAAAAATTTAGTACACAGGTTTAGCTGAGGTGGAAGAATTTTGTTCGCCAAAGATACGCCGATATAGGAACAGGTGTTTTTCGAGATCAAATTGACATAATACGTTCAAATTCGGTACAGAGGTTCCGCTGAGGTCTACATGCAGGCGAGCGCAGCGAGCCCGCTGATCTCATTTCTGGACGATCCAGTCGGGGGTCCAGGGGGCGGAGCCCCTGGCTAGATGGATATGGCGAGCGAAGCGAGCCTGACGGCTAGAAGAACTATATGAATTTCTATCCTATAAATGGTCCCATACTACTGAATGATTTATTGTAAATACTAAAATAGGAAGCATCGTCTTGTACGTCATCCTGTCACGTATTACAGGACTTCTCAATCTTAATTAATTGAAATAAAAAAATCTATAGGAGTACCAAATACTCAAACAAAACATTAACGTTACCTCCATTTTTATAGAGAAGAAATTCATACACAAGGTTATCTGACAAGACGTTTTCAAGTGGAATAATAAGTAGTGTAATGAATAGAAACATGATAATGTGTTATTGTGTGATGAATAGGAACATGATACTGTGTTGTTGTGTGCTGAATAGGAACAAGATTCTGTGTTATTGTGTGATGAATAGTAACATGATTCTGTGTTATTGTGTGATTAATAGGAACATGATTCTGTGTTATTGTGTGATGGATAGGAACAAGATTCTGTGTTATTGTATGATGAATAGGAACATGATTCTGTGTTGTTGTGTGATTAATAGAAACAAGACTCTGTGCTATTTTGTGATAATAGGAACATGATTCAGTGTTCTTGTGTGATTAATAGGAACATGATTCTGTGTTATTGTGTGATGAATAGGAACATGATTCTGTGTTATTGTGTGATGGATAGAAACAAGATTCTGTGTTATTGTGTAATGAATAGAAACATGATTCTTTGTTGTTGTGTAATGAATAGAAACAAGATTCTGTGTTGTGTAATGAGTAGAAACTCATTCACGTTCTTATTAGATCTGTCCCCTCGCTAAGGAGAGCAGTGAATGATAGTTAGGCCTGAGATCTTCTCACTCATTGTCAGACTCCCGACGCAGATTTGAACAAACTTATGGGAGTTGTCAACTTGGGAGGTAGGTTGCAAACAATTGAGGGAGATTCTCAGAGAAAGAGAGAGTGTGTGAGAGGGTGTGTAAAGGGTAAAAATCTCACGATAGCATTGCTCCCACACGCGTTGCCACACTCACAGGTTGCTAGCTACATTGTATTGTTTAGCGCAAAACGGCTAACAGTAGGTATACCAGGAGGAAACTTGGCAAAGTTTAATTACTTTGGCAAGGAAACATTAACGTAGACGCAAGGGGAGTCGAGTGACACTGCCAACAAGATAGCGTCGTCGCTTGTTGGACCCGAAGCAAAGAAATTCTAGGTTGCACTGGTTAGGTGCATAGAGGGAGCGAGTTGAAACAGGTACGGATATTGTACGACGTTTATTCAAGTCTTTTGAACTGGATGATAATCTTGAGAATTCTTGTTGAGATACTCGATTTTCGAATAAAATTATATACTCACAATGAGACTTTTTTTTTCTTTTCCATGATGAGGAATGATAAAAGAAGTAAATGATAGACTATAACTAGATTCTGTTTTAGGTTGAAGAGGTTTAGAAATAATTATTCCAATTTTTGAATTGGCATGAAGGCGATAGAACTCCGTGCTTTTAAGTAGGGGAACAATTAATATCATTTGTGAGAAATAGAGTTAATAAGAATCATCATGAATATTTTTATTTGGAATATGATAATTCTCGTAGATCAGATGTGGAAGATATTTCATCACAAAAAACTGCAATAATTATGAAGTTGCATTGTGATATGATGTTCAGTTAAAACAATCAAGCAACATAATAGGTATTCCATGTATTTTATAGATGTTTTATCAATTTGGGTTTCTTGAAATTTTTGTTTAATGGATACAGATAATATTTTTCGCTTATTATTCCAATCATCTATATCTATTGAACTCACACAACTATATCTAGCATAAATGTGTATTATTAAAGTGAAAGAGGATCAACAGGCACATACCAAACTACTGTTCTTTCCCTGAATTTTGATTCGTATTCTAGTCCAAGAAGTGAACATCGGTGCATAAAACTCCAAACAAATAAAATATCAAAAAATTATCAATATGTGATTCATATTTTGTACAATATTTCAATTCATTCTCATGAAGAGCTCATGCATAAACCATTCAATCAGTTGTAAATTTTTTGTACGTTGTTCAGATGACATCTACATTCTACTCCAGGATTCCTGGACAATATTGGATTTATCGATATTAGGAGAGGAACCTATGAGAGAATATACTCATTAAGAGTTACACTAAGAACTCTCAGGATATTCAAAGATCAGTCATGCAGAATTATAATAAATCCTATTCTAGAATATCCAACAGATGCTTCAAGGTTACATCATCATCAACATTATCATCGTCACCTCAAGATATAATCTTTTTCTTTCAAATAACCTGTTCCGGTACCCATCTCGGAAGGTTACAAGGTTACTACAAATTGATTATTATCGATTTTTATAAAACAAATCCATTCCTTGTGTGGTGTGCATGATGAAATTTGAAATAAATGCCTGGTAGAGTGGTTTTCGAAACCAAAACCAGATAAGTAATAACTTTCTCTACAGTTGCAAAGTTTAACTAGCTATTCTTTCCGCCATAATGAGTGTCTACAACTTAATGTTGGTATAGGAGTAATAACGAATTCGCAGTGTCAATTTTGGAGACAGTTTCCCATAACCTCCATAAAAAGTGTTTCGTATCTCTTTACGACAATTTGATGATCTATACTACTTTATTAGCAGTATGCATACAATTGCTTACTCTATGCTTTACAACCAGATATAAAATAATAATAAACATTTCAAAAAAAAACAACTAAAACTACTATATCGTTTACAGAAATTATTGGATAAATTACAATTACATACAATAGTTAGTTACAAGAAATTTCTTATAATGTGTCCTTCCACTATGGCGTACCATGGTCTAGAGTAGGTTTTGTTTGTTTTTGTGCGGATTATTAGTTAGTTAGTGTTTAGTAAGTCATTAGGTGGTTAGTTGTTATTTGAAATAATGTTTTCTATGTTCTGTCTTCCTTTGCTCATCAACCAATTGTGTACTATTGTTTTGAACTTTCTAGGATGATTAATCTGTTTAATGTTTGCAAGAATTAGATTATATAATGTTGGTGCTAAATGAATTTGGTGAAAATGGTGTTCACATTATTACTGTTTACACAATTCTACTATTCAATATACTATTTCTTTTTAGTGATTTACCGCTGGTGTTTGATATATACTGGGATAAACTAGAGCTGTTGATAAGGCATATAAGAGATACGTTTTCCTACACATATACCATACAAAACTTATATGATAGAAGAGCTATTCTAGCTCCTCTATGCTTACACAATATCATACTATACCCATCCTATTAAAAACTAGTAGCACACTATACACTCCACCCATATATACCATACTGATATTGCACATATAAGTCGATCTAGCATATTTGCCATTGGCAAAACTCGTTCATACAGATCCTAGTCATGCATATAAAACCACGCAGTGTGCAGTGCGCTGTGCATACGTATACGCGTGCAGTAGTAGCATACGTATCACTATATTAGTACACCTATTGCAATGACGCAGTCCGCAGATGTAATTAAAGCCGCGTTGCCAGCCAGTGGTTAAACTTTGATCAGCATGCAGCGGCTCTCTGTATCTCTGTATTAATAGCGCAATAGCATTACATGCAAGTAGTTAATCAACGCAATAGGACTGTTTTCCGCAACGAATTAATTAGTTTACAGCAGAAAGAATGCGGCCTAACTATCACCACTGGATAAATTATTGGCTGCAATCTGATTCAGCCTGTGGTTTGCTACACAGGCAGTAACAAATCTGCCCATTGCATTATTGAATAGGCGCAACTAAAATTATTCATGCGCTACCTAGTGAACAGGGATGTTCTGTATGTGCACACTGCAGAAATGCATATTAATAGGCTTGTAGAACCACTTGATAGAAAGATCTTCATTTCATAAATCCTATGATTCATTATTATCGATATCGAAAATGACGTTGTTTTTGCTTTTTGCATAATTCATTGAGCAGGCAGTCACATATTATTCAGTGACACCCCAGGTAGCACACCTACGTGTTTCCAACGTTGAAATTTGGTTGTTGAGGTTGAATAACCGTTAGCGGTTGAATTTTTCAACGTTTTAAATGCAACTTTGTTTTCAACGGTTGATCTATCGTTGAAAACACGTTGAAAACGAGCTTCCAATTCCACCACTCACAGCGCTACAGTAGTCCTTACACAAAAACGGATCTATCAACGACGATCGACTGATCAACGCCATTTCATGTTTGAATTCTCATCACATTGATGAAAGCTGTGAACTCTTTTAGAAGAGTTTACCTATTCCACTTTGACTTGGTAAGTTTATTTAATTTATTATTCTTATTTAAAAGATGATATTGTTTGGTGATTTATTGTCTAAACTTCAAAACAAATATTGTGTGTTGAACATAATTATGTTTACATTTGAGGTTAGGGTTAGGTAAGTTATATTATGTTTTAAATTAGAGGGATCTAATTTAGATAATTATTAAAAATTAATATAATACAATAAGCTTGGTTTTAAGTATTTTACATGTAGCCTACTACTTAACTTCCAAATAAATTACTATTACTTTGATTCCTGCACAAATATTTTCATTATGCTATCTATGTATTGTTTTTGTCACAGGACTGCTTGTGTTGAGAAATTCCATCGAACTTAATATAATAACACTGAACTTAATATAATATAAATCACTTAACATCAAAGTGATTGCTTTTAACAAGTTCAGTAATTAACTCGGTGATCCAAGAAATTGAAAACGGGTGTCCGGAGTTCAGCTCATAAATATTAACATTTTCCAAATATCGTCATTCCATGGTGACGAAATTTAGATTAAACTTGTTCATTTTAAAATTAAATTTTCAATTAATTTATGCATGTTTACAACCCATATATGTCAAGGATATTTTTGAATTATTTCATTGTGATTTTAAACTTTTGGTCTAGGTTTACAAAATTTAGTAGGCCAATAAAAAATGGTTGAAATATCGGGATACAACTGTTTTTTTTCATAAAACTAAGTATGTACCTACAGTAACTATTAAATTTTACTCATAAATTAAAAATAAATTTTCTACCGTTTTTATATAGAGCCTTATTTGTTTACTTCTATAGGCCTAATGAAAGAGGAGTATTTCAAGTTAAAATTCGTCTATGCTACAAAATTTGGAAACCCAATATTCTTACTTTATTCTTAGTTCTTTTGAATGTTTGAACGAACAGCTGGTGTGACTTTCTCGTCTGACTATTGTATAGTAATGGTCTATTTTTATCTAAAAAACAGTCATCACCTCGCCTTGTGATTCAAAATATCAATGTGTGTAACAAATATCAAATGTATAACATTATTAGATGTGCACTTGAGAAAAATTTCTGTACTTGTTGTTAAAAGCAATTCCCTTTTAACCATGCAACATCTGTATCAAATAATAACTCCTATGTAGTGGCAAAATTTCATCTGCCTTCATATTATAGAATTTCTTATTAAAATTTATATTACCTTATGTTTCAGATTCTATCAAAAAATCTTGTGGGTCGACTGTGGCATTGAGACCCAAATTGAAGACGCTATTAAGGATTGGCTAAAATATGCGGCAGAGTATTTTCAGTGGAGAAAAAAACAATCTAATTTCGTCAGTAATTAAAAAGTATTATGAAATGAAAGTGGAAAGTTATTTTGAAAGTCCCTTTCTATTGAAACACTGTAATAGAATATTTGTTTCTCTATTGCATGAATCACAAACTATCATCATACCTGAAAACTAAAATGTAGGCGGGTTTGTACGATGCCAATTGACAAGATAATAATATTGTCTTCTGAAATTATAGCTGGTGTAAAGTATCAATTGAATCTTTTAATTCTAGAACCATCATCTAGGCATAGCTAAATAAAAACTAATTGACAATTATTATTGTTTTGCCAATTGGCATAGTTTAAACCTGGCATAAATGTCAAGTAAAAATTTAGATATATATTATTTCCTAGAAAGAATTGAGCTATTTTTGCTCACCACAGATAAAATTATCATACTAAAATTCAAGATTTTTAAACAACTGCTGAATTCTTGAAATAATAGTTTTAATTTATGTTTCTTACAGACATAAAATGTTTTTGAGCTTGGCAGAGTATATTAAATTACCATGGTAATTTGGTTGTAACCATCTTAGTTCTTTAAACAACCTTTCATCATACTATTTTTGTGGATCAAAATTGAAGTAATATGGAAATAGAAAGAAAAATAAAAATCTCAGTATCCTTTTTGAATCATTTAAATAATGATTAGTAATAGTGATTAAATAATTCAAAAAGGATACTGAGATTTTTATTTTCCTTTCTATTTCTATAAAAAGTAGCCCTATACAGAAAAGAGATGAATATGGTTTTTATTGTGTGTTTTTAATGTCAACTTACCAATGTACCGCATTGCAGGGTAATATTTCTGTTACATGAAATCATATGTAAATAAATGGAAATATGATTTCGTATTTTCATCTCTTTTCAAATGATTTTAGAAATATTACCATGTAATTGATAAGGTACCGGTTCAAAAGTATGGCTAATTCAATGTCTATTTATAGTTGAAAATAATGGTTGTCACAACGTGCTTTCAACGTCTATTTATGGTTGAAAATAATGGTTGTCACGACGTGCTTTCAACGTCTATTTATAGTTGAAAATAATGGTTGTTACAATGTTTTTTCAACTATTATTCAACGTTGAAAATAACGTGGAAACGGCGGACATTTTCTCGTGTTTTCAACGTTGAATTTAAACGTCTTTTCAACGTTAAGGTATATACAAGGTTTTTGGAAATTTTGCATTTCAAGGATAATATAAAAGGAGTCTCCTTTATACGCCAATATTAGGGTAAAAAACAGACTATAGAATTATTCATCATAAATCAGCTGTCTAGTGGACTATAATACTACCCGTTCAAAAACATCGA
Source organism: Nilaparvata lugens (assembly GCF_014356525.2). Lineage (NCBI taxonomy): Eukaryota > Metazoa > Arthropoda > Insecta > Hemiptera > Delphacidae > Nilaparvata > Nilaparvata lugens. Next base: position 4,066,765 of record NC_052513.1, read on the forward strand.
ACATCTTGAAAATGTATCTTTCCATTAACGTTAATAGACAGTTGACTATAATACTACCCGTTCAAAAACATCAAACATCTTTAAAATGTATCTTTCCATCAACGTTGTAGACAGTTGCAGCCACATCCAATACCTACTATTACTTAGGTAATAGTAGGTATTGCCACATCTGATAACAGCGCTCACACTCACATTACGGGACGACACGTCACGGTACGATAGGACAGAAACTCTATGTTTATTTAGGATTTTTCGAGACATTCTAAATTGATAAATTAATTATTGATTTTTGAGAAAACAACAACAGGTCAATGTAACTTACTGAGCGCGAGGTCTACTGTTCACAGAACTACTAGTGTTATACCATGATCTGACTGATTGGTTCTACTTTTCAAAAATCTTTATCTGTTCTGATCCATATCCTACATTATTATTAACATGATCATAACAGAAGTGCCTGTAACACTGGAACAATCATTGAAAAAATGTTTTTATATTCTATGACACATTTTATGATGATTATCATGATATAATTATGTGATACAAATAGTCATGATCTTGGTCCTTCATTATTATCAACTCAATTATTGGGGACTGTTTAACATGAATGTTTTGTCAATTTTGATAATTTGATCACTGAAAATTAACGCAATAATAATTCAAGACAAAGATTAATTAAACTTTATCTTGGCATATTTTAAATCCAATTTTACCACCAATTTTAAAATCAATTGGCACCATTATTAAATCACACTATGACCAATTTGATGATTAGATATATGTTTTTGTTGTTGTTGTTGTTTTTGTGAAGAAGATGTTGATATAGTAACGACTTGATATTGACAAAGCCTCTTGCTTATTGAAGCAATTCAAGATACTAGGTTCACCTGCTACACCATTACCAACCCCCAATTTAATAGTTACTCAAATATAATATTATCCAACTCTGGATTCTAGTATAACTCAAATTGTCCTAGCAGTTTTTACTTTCCTTGCCCTATTACTATAGGTAAGGAAAGTATTGCTTAAAATTAAGGTACCCAAATTTGTAAATTTCTATACGTTTCAAGTTCCCCTGGTCCAAAAAAGATCGACTCCTGTGGTGGGTGTGTGTGTGTGTGTGTGTGGTGTGTGTGTGTGTGTGTGTGTGTGTGTGTGTGTGTGTGTGTGTATGAGTGTATGTGCGTCTAAGTACACGATATCTCATCTCCCAATTAACGGAATGACTTGAAATTTGGAACTTAAGGTCCTTACAATATAAGGATCCGACACGAACAATTTCGATCAAATTCAATTAAAGATGGCGGCTAAAATGGCGAAAATGTTGTCAAAAACAGGGGTTTTCGCGATTTTCTCGAAAACGGTTCCAACGATTTTGATCAAATTCATACCTAAATTAGTCATTAATAAGCTCTATCAACTGCCATCAGTCCCATATCTGTAAAAATTTCAGGAGCTCCGCCCCATCTATGAAAAGTTTGATTTTAGATTTCCAATTATCAGACTTCAGATACAATTTAAACAAAAAATTTTAAGTGGAAAAGATTGAGCATGAAAATCTCTACAATTAATGTTTTGTAACATTTGCACCTAAAATTGAAAATAAGCTCGAGATTCGAGAAAATGTGATTATTACTTTCCTTGCCCTATTACCTACCATAGGTAAGGAAAGTATTGCTTTCCGAAAAAAATTAAGGTACCTCAATTTCTACATTTCTATACGTTTCAAGGTCCCCTGAGTCCGAAAAAGTGGTTTTTGGGTATTGGTCTGTATGTGTGTGTGTGTGTGTGTGTGTGTGTGTGTGTGTGTGTATGAGTGTATGTGCGTCTGTGTACACGATATCTCATCTCCCAATTAACGGAATGACTTGAAATTTGGAACGTAAGGTCCTTCCAATATAAGGATCCGACACGAACAATTTCGATCAAATGCAATTCAAGATGGCGGCTAAAATGGAGAAAATGTTGTCAAAAACAGGGTTTTTCGCGATTTTCTCGAAAACGGCTCCAACGATCTTGATTAGATTCATACCTGGAATAGTCATTGATAATCTCTATCAATTGCCACAAGTCCCATATCTGTAAAAATTTCAGGAGCTCCGCCCCATCTATGCAAAGTTGGATTTCAGATTCCCAATTATCAGGCTTCAGTTACAATTTGAACAAAAAAATTCGAGTGGAGAAGATTGAGCATAAAAATCTCTACAATTAATGTTGAGTAACATTTTCACCTAAAATTAAGCTCGACATTCGAGAAAATGTGATTATCCAATTGCAAACTGTTGGCAACTGTTGATTCTATTAAATCATTCACTATGAAGAGATATCAGATCTTGTATGTCTCCAGCGTTATTATCCTGTCACCAGCTGGCTTAGATCTTTGTTTATAAGTAAACTTGTGATGCGCGTGAACACTAGCGGCAGGTGATCAATTCTAATAACGGCAAGGAAAGTTGTGTGAGTGCTCCACACCAGATTTTTTCAATTGCAAACTGTTGACAACTGTTGATTCTATTAAATCATTCACTATGAAGAGATAGCAGACCTCGTGTGTTTTCAGCGTTATTGTACTGTCACCAGCTGGCTCAGATCTTTGAATAGTAGTAGACTTGAGATGCGCGGGAACACTAGCGTCAGGTGATCAATTTTCTTAACGGCAAGAAAAGTTGTGTGAGTGCGCCACACCAGAATTTTTAGTAAGTATTTGTATCAATATCAAGTATCTCAAATTGTTTCAATAAATTAGTGGCTTAAACAACATTAATATTTTCTCATTCAATATCATTATTCCACTGCATGAACTCAATACAATTTGCAAGGAAAGCTGACCAGCTGGATTGATTTGATTAGCAACCCCTCAATACTATTCAGGTCAAATGTGATGACATCAAATGTTGCGTCAGTGAAAATAAACCAGGTGGAGAAGACTTCCAGTCAATTTGGCAACAATTGATGAGTTGAGTTAGTTGACTGACAGTACAGTAGTGGCTTTCAATTAAATGCTTGAACAGTGAGAGAGAAACAGACTGCGGGAGATTTTGGGTGTGTGAGAGAGAGAGACATATAGTGAGGTTGCAGAAGAGAGTCAGAACTGCAGTGAAATGGTAACGGCTTGGAAATTAGCATGTCACGTCCATTGACAAGTTTCTCATTTCCTGAGTCGAGTGGAGGTCAGTTTTGAAAGCGCATCCTATCATCGCATGAATATCGACGTGGAAATTGCTAAAAATAGCTGTGAAGTTATTTTTGGTTGGCACACAATTCATTTTTATCAACAGCTGCCTGGAGCGTCAACACATAGCGATGACATTGCAATAAATTTCAACTTATTTCGAAGTGGGTCGAAAACTTCCCTCCCTTATAACTACAATAATAACAGCCAACTATGAAACTAGATAATTACTTTTTCCCATGTTGGTAACCATCATTAAGCGGAGTTAAAATTATTATAAGTTTAAATGTGTTTAATTTGTTGTTATTTGTTGTGTTTTTACGGCAAATAAATGAATTTGATTGAATGAATTAGTTATATTCTCTGATTCTAGTGGATAGAAATTGAATCATATCGACTATAGCAGTTAAATCATACATTATTTTATCAATGGAAAGCTCAGTAGCCTATAGTGAGGCCAACATCATAATGGCAATGGGAGAAGATAGGAAAACAGCGTTTTCAATTCTCTGCCTTGTCACTGCCTTCTATCTGATGTAACATTAACTGTTTATTCTTCTTTTAAATAATCAATTATACTTTATTCGTCAAATACATATATATTTTTCAATAATTCTAATATAATACATTTTCGTGATTGATATTATAATATATTCTGTTGATTGATAATTATATTCCTACATTGTTAAAAACGATCTGGTAACGTTTCATAGCTAAAAAAGGATAGCGTTATCTGCTTTGTCGAATGATGATGGTCAAGGATAGCAACACTAATGTTGAACGAATACGGCAATTAAAACGTAGATCTCACTATAGGCATAGAGAAAGGATAAGCATAAGGATAAGAATATATTGCTTGTCTCTGCTATAGAGTATAACAATCAAATCATATCGCATTTCATCAATGGAAACCAATCTTAGCCAATCTCAGTAGCCAATCTTATGAGTGATCAAATTCGAAAGAATAAACCAAATCCCCAATCAAATTTACTTCAGAATTTCAACTTGATAGCTCTTAGTGCAGTAAAAAATCGTATTATTCAAGTAGGTCTTATCCTTGGGAAATGAATAAACTCATGAACAAAACTATCCTATATCAATTTGAGAATTTCTCCCTCCTCTCTCGATTTAACCGGTTCCTGGGTGATTTCGAGTAGCCGTTACTCCAGAACGCTTTTACTAAGTAAAAGCAAGGGGCCAGTATTCATAGAGAGAAAGAACTGAACGTGAACCAAGTCCACATCACAGGGACCATTGATAGTCTAATAAACTGAAATGTGCGCTTGTAGGGCCAGTATACACCGGACCCTCAAGAGCCATTATACTTACATAAGTTGAGTCTCCTCTCTGTAGTAAAAAGGGGTAGAACAGTTTTTCCTAAGATGCTCCTCGGAATCGGTCTCTTCAACACTTTAGTAGTTACAAGGAATTTTCTCTTGGCACTTCAGTGTACCATCATGTGTGTGCTCATGTTTTAGGATGTAGGAAGAGGAGATGAAGGAGGAGAAGAAGGAGTAACGAAGACGGGAAAGAAGAAGAAATAGGAGGGGAGGAGGAGGAGGAGGAGGAGAAGGAGGAGAAGCAGGAGGAGGAGGAGGGAGAAAGTCGTCGCGGTCAGAAAAGTGCTCTCACAACACAAGTAGCAGAAACGTTCAGGGTTTAACGCGGCATGAGATAACAACCGAAAAAGATGAGAGCTTCAAGAGTGGAGAAGCATTGTTGCCTTGTGGCTGCTGAAAACTGTTGCAAGCACCGACAATTTCCCGGCTGTTCTGCTCACTTTTCCGGTCCCAAAACGTTGAGGAAGTACTGGATATCATTTCTATTGCAAGGAACTAATTGATTCTCACTCACGTAAAGTATACAATGAGATTCTTCTTGTTCATTAATGGTACGGATGAATGTCATTAATGTCACATTGGTAGATGAAATAATAGGGCATAATAATCACTCAAAACTAAAAATATTTGTTGGAAGGGGGGCGTTCATATTATTGGGAATATTAAAAAGAATATAATAATACATTATTAGAAAAAATATAATACAGAATGTTTCAAAAAGAATGACCCAATTTTAGACAGTTATATTTGTTTAAAAAAATGGTGCACACAAATCAATTTTACATCAAATTACTCACAGAAGAATCAAGTTTACGGTGATGTATTATAAGTGTTCTATTTGCACTCCTTTTCAGGCTCGGACGACATCTAGACGGTAGCCAAATTTATCCTAGACTGTTCGCAAGATGTCTTCTCGGTCTGCAGCTACTGCATCAGTTATCCTGGTATCTTGGTTAGCTCCTAAATATCAAGTGCTAAGGGAGGAACATAAACACGATCTTTAACGTTGTTACTCCCTTAACACTTGATATTGAGGAGCTGAAAACGAGGATAACTGATGCAGTAGCTAGAGTCCGAGAAGAAAGACATCTTGCGAACAGTCTGAGATGAATTTGGCTACCGTCTTGATGTCGTCCGAGCCTCAAAAGGAGGGCACATAGAACACTTATAATAAATAATCATAAATTTGATACTTCTGTGAGTAATTTGATGTAAAATTGGGTCATTCTTTTTGAAACATTCTATTATAATATATTATTGAGGATTGGTAGGCAAGAATATTAAGGAATGATTTGAAGTTTATCTCACTCTAGGTTGTGTTATTGACAGAGTATGATCATTGAGAAAAGATAGCAAATGCTATAAATATTTCCTCTAATGGTATGATGCAGTTTAATCACAGAGGAAAGAAGCACTACTTAATTATGCTTATTCCGTGAGTTTAATCCATAACTCAATAACCTACTGCCTACCTACCCACCGCAAACTCTACGAACTATCAGAATCAATCAGATGCGTTGAATTGATTATTGAGACACCCTCCAGCAAGGTGGGAATATAACGGTCCTATGGGCCGTGGTCCAGTGGATAGAGTGCTTGCGTAGCAGCCTAGAGATCCCGGTTCAAACCCGCTCAGAGCCAAAAGCTTTTGATCAGGTCACTCCCGTGTTATCGGTTGGCTAAGTTAAACTGTCGGTCCCGGCAAAAGTATGACAATCGTAAGGCCCATTGACGACTTAAATTATATATTCAGGCGAGGTGAAACTTCCGTCAGGAACTCTCCACCATTAAAAAAGCCATACTAGTCCATTAAAATGATCGTTTTTCAGGAAACAGCCCCGAAAGAATTTTTCTCGACGGTTCTATATGTATTTTGGGGCGCTGAATTCTAATCTGAAATTTGCTGACACGCGAGAGGGCGGCTTCATCCCCAAAACCCCCAAAATTTCGGACTTTTTTTTAATATTCCCATTTTATCTCGTGAACCTTGAGTTTCCCAAGAAAAATCATCCCCGATCAAATTCAAGAGAATAAAATTTCCAAAAATAGCTGTGAAGTTATTTTTGGTTGGCACACAATTCATTTTTATCAACAGCTGCCTGGAGCGTCAACACATAGCGATGACATTGCAATAAATTTCAACTTATTTCGAAGTGGGTCGAAAACTTCCCTCCCTTATAACTACAATAATAACAGCCAACTATCAAACTAGATAATTACTTTTTCCCATGTTGGTAACCATCATTAAGCGGAGTTAAAATTATTATAAGTTTAAATGTGTTCAATTTGTTGTTATTTGTTGTGTTTTTACGGCAAATAAATGAATTTGATTGAATGAATTAGTTATATTCTCTGATTCTAGTGGATAGAAATTGAATCATATCGACTATAGCAGTTAAATCATACATTATTTTATCAATGGAAAGCTCAGTAGCCTATAGTGAGGCCAACATCATAATGGCAATGGGAGAAGATAGGAAAACAGCGTTTTCAATTCTCTGCCTTGTCACTGCCTTCTATCTGATGTAACATTAACTGTTTATTCTTCTTTTAAATAATCAATTATACTTTATTCGTCAAATATATATATTTTTCAATAATTCTAATATAATACATTTTCGTGATTGATATTATAATATATTCTGTTGATTGATAATTATATTCCTACATTGTTAAAAACGATCTGGTAACGTTTCATAGCTAAAAAAGGATAGCGTTATCTGCTTTGTCGAATGATGATGGTCAAGGATAGCAACACTAATGTTGAACGAATACGGCAATTAAAACGTAGATCTCACTATAGGCATAGAGAAAGGATAAGCATAAGGATAAGAATATATTGCTTGTCTCTGCTATAGAGTATAACAATCAAATCATATCGCATTTCATCAATGGAAACCAATCTTAGCCAATCTCAGTAGCCAATCTTATGAGTGATCAAATTCGAAAGAATAAACCAAATCCCCAATCAAATTTACTTCAGAATTTCAACTTGATAGCTCTTAGTGCAGTAAAAAATCGTATTATTCAAGTAGGTCTTATCCTTGGGAAATGAATAAACTCATGAACAAAACTATCCTATATCAATTTGAGAATTTCTCCCTCCTCTCTCGATTTAACCGGTTCCTGGGTGATTTCGAGTAGCCGTTACTCCAGAACGCTTTTACTAAGTAAAATCAAGGGGCCAGTATTCATAGAGAGAAAGAACTGAACGTGAACCAAGTCCACATCACAGGGACCATTGATAGTCTAATAAACTGAAATGTGCGCTTGTAGGGCCAGTATACACCGGACCCTCAAGAGCCATTATACTTACATAAGTTGAGTCTCCTCTCTGTAGTAAAAAGGGGTAGAACAGTTTTTCCTAAGATGCTCCTCGGAATCGGTCTCTTCAACACTTTAGTAGTTACAAGGAATTTTCTCTTGGCACTTCAGTGTACCATCATGTGTGTGCTCATGTTTTAGGATGTAGGAAGAGGAGATGAAGGAGGAGAAGAAGGAGTAACGAAGACGGGAAAGAAGAAGAAATAGGAGGGGAGGAGGAGGAGGAGAATGAGGAGAAGCAGGAGGAGGAGGAGTGAGAAAGTCGTCGTGGTCAGAAAAGTGCTCTCACAACACAAGTAGCAGAAACGTTCAGGGTTTAACGCGGCATGAGATAACAACCGAAAAAGATGAGAGCTTCAAGAGTGGAGAAGCATTGTTGCCTTGTGGCTGCTGAAAACTGTTGCAAGCACCGACAATTTCCCGGCTGTTCTGCTCACTTTTCCGGCTCCAAAATGTTGAGGAAGAACTGGACATCATTTCTATTTCAAGGGACTAATTGATTCTCACTGGAAAGTATACAATGAGATTCTTCTTGTTCATTAATGGTACGGATGAATGTCATTAATGTCACATTGGTAGATGAAATAATAGGGCAATAATAATCACTCAAAACTAAAAATATTTGTTGGAAGGGGGGCGTTCATATTATTGGGAATATTAAAAAGAATATAATAATACATTATTAGAAAAAATATAATACAGAATGTTTCAAAAAGAATGACCCAATTTTAGACAGTTATATTTGTTTAAAAAAATGGTGCACACAAATCAATTTTACATCAAATTACTCACAGAAGAATCAAGTTTACGGTGATGTATTATAAGTGTTCTATTTGCACTCCTTTTCAGGCTCGGACGACATCTAGACGGTAGCCAAATTTATCCTAGGCTGTTAGCAAGATGTCTTCTCGGTCTGCAGCTACTGCATCAGTTATCCTGGTATCTTGGTTAGCTCCTAAATATCAAGTGCTAAGGGAGGAACATAAACACGATCTTTAACGTTGTTACTCCTTTAACACTTGATATTGAGGAGCTGAAAACGAGGATAACTGATGCAGTAGCTACAGTCCGAGAAGAAAGACATCTTGCGAACAGTCTGAGATGAATTTGGCTACCGTCTTGATGTCGTCCGAGCCTCAAAAGGAGGGCACATACAACACTTATAATACATAATCATAAATTTGATACTTCTGTGAGTAATTTGATGTAAAATTGGGTCATTCTTTTTGAAACATTCTATTATAATATATTATTGAGGATTGGTAGGCAAGAATATTAAGGAATGATTTGAAGCTTATCTCACTCTAGGTTGTGTTATTGACAGAGTATGATCATTGAGAAAAGATAGCAAATGCTATAAATATTTCCTCTAATGGTATGATGCAGTTTAATCACAGAGGAAAGAAGCACTACTTAATTATGCTTATTCCGTGTGGTATGCTTATTCCGTGAGTTTAATCCATAACTCAATAACCTACTGCCTGCCTACCTACAGCAAACTCTACGAACTATCAGAATCAATCAGATGCGTTGAATTGATTATTGAGACACCCTCCAGCAAGGGTGGGAATATAACGGTCCTATGGGCCGTGGTCCAGTGGATAGAGTGCTTGCGTAGCAGCCTAGAGATCCCGGTTCAAACCCGCTCAGAGCCAAAAGCTTTTGATCAGGTCACTCCCGTGTTATCGGTTGGCTAAGTTAAACTGTCGGTCCCGGCAAAAGTATGACAATCGTAAGGCCCATTGACGACTTAAATTATATATTCAGGCGAGGTGAAACTTCCGTCAGGAACTCTCCACCATTAAAAAAGCCATACTAGTCCATTAAAATGATCGTTTTTCAGGAAACAGCCCCGAAAGAATTTTTCTCGACGGTTCTATATGTATTTTGGGGCGCTGAATTCTAATCTGAAATTTGCTGACACGCGAGAGGGCGGCTTCATCCCCAAAACCCCCAAAATTTCGGACTTTTTTTTAATATTCCCATTTTATCTCGTGAACCTTGAGTTTCCCAAGAAAAATCATCCCCGATCAAATTCAAGAGAATAAAATTTCCAATAAATTAAGTGGTCGCGCAGGATTCTAACACATTTGCTTCCGGAGCTACAAATTTTCAAAAAAGGGGTATTTTTTAAGGGGTTTTCAAAATTATACAAACCTACCACTTCTACCCTATACAACATGGATACTTTTCTAGTATAGATAAAAACCTCACATCACGTGGAAGAACAATTCATCATGAACAGGATTCCTTGGGAATTTTCAAAATTTAGTAGTGGTGGGAGGGGGATATACCCAAAAATGGAAAATCATGTCTTACAGCCAAAATACAAATTTTTCATTATAGTACCTTTTCAAGGCCTTCCTAACAGGAAAATGCATATTTTGGCTGAAATCATCTCACGCGGGCTATTTTCTATGAGAATCACCCGTTTGAAACATTTAATTTCAGTATTTCCTAGTGGGGGGTACGTCATAAGGATACGTCAAGGATCAAAAATTTAAACACATAACTTTCGACAGAATGATCAGATCTCCTCGTATTACAGCTCATTGTTCTTAGCTCGTCAAGGCGGTTCAAAATCATGTATCATAATTGAAATTTGATGAAATAATAAAAAAATCCACTTCTAGTGTATTTTAGCCCCAATTTAAATACTCAGAAAAATGGCCAATTTCTATATTCGAAACTGTGTATCATGTTCACCCGAAATGTATTTTGTAAAAAATATAATCGTGAGGTAGGATAAGTTTGATTCAAAAAATCAAGAAATTTGTGATATTTTCCTCATTTTCACAGTCTCGACAGTTTTTCGATAATAAACAGTCATGCAAGATGGGTTTAAAGCAACGTAGCTTATAGAGCATGTAATTCTCTATCATTTGATACCAATCATGTATCTCACTCGTTTTAGAGACTCTTGAATAACACTAATATCGCAGAAAAAATGAGAAAATGATCATTTTTTCAACTAGCGGTAACTTTTGAACAGTACTGAAATCAGGAAAACGATCCATGGAAGCGGAAAGAGAAGAAAATTCTCTATAACCTTGACTACTTTTTCGATAAGTGTTTAAAGTTTTGATCCTTGACGTATCCTTATGACGTACCCCCAACTAGGAAATACTGAAATTAAATGTTTCCAACAGGTGATTCTCATAGAAAATAACCCGCGTGAGATGATTTCAGCCGAAATATGCATTTTTCTGTTAGGAAGGCCTTGAAAAGGTACTATAATGAAAAATTTGTATTTTGCCTGTAGGACATGATTTTCCATTTTTGGGTATATCCCCCTCCCCCCACTACTAAATTCGAAAATTCCCAAGGAATCCTGTTCATAATGAATTGTTCTGCTACGTGATGTGTGGTGTTTTATCTATACTAGAAAAATATCCATGTTGTATAGGGTAGAAGTCGTAGGTTTGTATAATTTTGAAAACCCCTTACAAAATACCCCTTCTTTGAAAATTTGTAGCTCCGGAACCAAATGTGTTAGAATCCTGCGCGACCACTCAATTTATTGGAAATTTTATCCTCTGTAATTTGGTTGGGAATGATTTTTCTTGAGAAACTCAAGGTTCACGAGATAAAATAGGAGAATTGAAAACAGTCTGAAATTTTGGGGATTTTAGGGGGTTTTGGGGGTGAAGCCGCCCTCTCGCGTGTCAGCAAATTGCAGATTCGAATTTAGCGCCCCAAAATACATAATATAGAACCGTCGAGAAAAATTATTCCGGTGCTGTTTCCTGAAAAACGACCATTTGACTGGACTATACGAATATTATTGTTATAGGACCTCCACGCAAAGGACTCCACGCCAACAAAATATAGAGGCTCGAATTTACTTCTTTAGATGGATGAATGATCATTAATATCCAATGATGAATCTGATTGAATTTTCTGCCAATACTTGAATTTATTCATATCTCGTAGATTACTCAGACCCGATTTCTTGTGTGTAATCATATTATTGATAGATAATAAGATATTAAAATATTATTGAACATTAAATCTATGAGTTAAATTAAACTTTTTGAAGTGTCCTGGAAACCGGTTTTCAGTTCAGCAAAAAAGCTCATCAGTCTGTTCAAAACAAAATAATTAAAATAACCTGAGTCAGGCCTAATACAAATCCAGAATGCAATAAAGAGAGGAAAATACTAGGTAACGAGTTAAAGGGCGGAATAACGAATTTAAAATTACTCCATCATGTTTAGCAGAACGACAGGAGTCATGCCATAAACTGAGCAGCTAAGGAGTTTTCTTCTCTTCGCTATTTTCTCTTTCTCTCTTTATGTCGCCCTCTTACTGTTGAGTATTGTGGAATGTAGAAGTGTAAGGGAGGAGAGAAGTAGGGTTGGCGTGTGACAAAAGGGCTAGAACAAAGGAGGAGACAGTGTGAAGCCTTAATGGATATAAGAAGAGTCGCGAAGTGAAAATATTGTGCAGGAAAAGTGTCACATGCCAGCTCTTACCCCTCTTGCCACTCCACCATCACATCCAACCCCTACCGCCGCACCACCACACTCACTACCAACCTCTGTCCGCCCTGGTTTGATTCTATAACGCAAATTGGAGACGTTATGCCTCGACAACGTAACTTATAATGCTTCCTTTTTCTCCTCCCGCTACTGCCACTGCTATTCGTGTCCTTCTTTCATTACTTTCTTCTTCTTCTTCTTCTTCTTCTTCTTCTTCTTCTTCTTCTTCTTCTTCTTCTCCTTCTTCTTCTTCTTCTTCTTTTTTCCTTTTTATTTCTATTTTTACTTTTCTCTTTCTTTTTATTTTTATTTTTATTTTTATTTTTATTTATATTTTTATTTATATTTTTATTTTTATTTTTATTTTTATTTATATTTTTATTTATATTTTTATTTTTATTTTTATTTTTATTTTTATTTTTTTTTTGTTTTTATTTTTTCCATGTCTTCTTCTTCTTCTTCTTCTTCTTCTTCTTTTCTTCTTCTTCTTGGAGTGTGATTGGGGGGGATGTTACTAGAATTAGAAATACTACTTTACATTGATATATATAGTTAGATGACTAAGTTATACCTTCAAGCGTTTGGAAGCATGATGCCTCCTTCATTTCTCGTCGCCATTGAATATCGGGCAAGAAGTCAGGCGCCCAGACAGACTTATATGGGAAAACATCGACTTTCATTGCGTTATATCTTTCGACATACTTGATGGATTTCAATATAATTTTTTTCAACTTTTCATCATTTCCATTACCATATATGATACAATGATTTGTTCATTGAACATTATTTTTAACTCGACCAAACATCTAATTTAGTGAACCTACCTCACTACAGATTTTGATCCATTCTATTAGCAAATGAATCTCATTTTTACAATATTTTCCTATTACCATGTATTTAGGATATGGAAAATAAAACATTTATTATAGATTGCTAATATTACCATATATTTTATTAGATGGCAAATAATAATAAATTAACTGTTATCACAATATTTCGTGAAACAGTTTCTCATTCGTTTTGCAACTTAAGTATAGGTACCTAACTATACTCTATACTCCTATATTTAATATAAGATAATTAATAACTACATATTATAAGAACGGGAAAATAAAAAAAAATTATAGATCGCTAATATTACCGTATATTCTATTAGATAGGAAATAATAATAAATTAACCATTATCACAATATATCGTGAAACTGTTTCTCATTCGTTTTGCAACTTAAGTATAGGTACCTAACTATACTCTATACTCCTATATTTAATATAAGATAATAAATAACTACATATTATAAGAACAGGAAAAATAAAACAATAGCAATGATGAAGGATTTATAGTCAATTTTAGCAAATAATATTTTTTATAATACAAATTTAGCATACAATATTTGCATAGTTCACAAAATATTACAATATAAGACAAATTAATGGAATGGAATATGGATACCTATATTGGATCTATGGAAATAAAATATTTATTATAATATTACCGAGACTTATATTTTATTACTTGGCAAATAATGATAATGAATCAACCTAAGCACAATATTCCTTGAAACGATCATTTGGCACTAGGCTTAGCCTGCATGAAACATGACTGATGAAAATATAAAAATACTTATGTATGAAAAGAAATATTTTCATCTGGCACATGCAGATTCGTACATCCATAAGCACTGCATGAAACTACCATACTTTGAATATTTTTTGTTGCTTCAATAAAAAAATATTATCATTTGAAAAAGGCTCTTTTTCTACACAGCGAATACAAATACCCGACTTCTTGCCCGAAATTTCTGGTAGCTACACTAGCGCAGTGGCATCATAGCGGACTTCGCTCTTCTTAATCTTATTCTCTATATCAATGCTACTTTACTATAACTTTGAAAATCTGGTCTGCCATCTTGGATCCGGCATTTTGAATGCAACTTTATTTTTTTAAATAGGAAGGTGGTCATGCGATACATGATTACGATAAGGAATTTCAAGATAAAATGGATGGCGAACCGCACATCGATATCTCAAACCGTTCAAAAGATATTCACATCATCAATCAGTACCATGCAAATCAGAAATGAAATACCTGAGTGGTATTGATTGATAATGTCAATATCTTCTAAACGGTTTGAGATATCGATGTGCCATTTTCACCGTTCATTTTTTCTTGAAATTCCGTATCGAAATCATGTATCACATGACCACCTTCCTATTTAAAAAAATAAAGTTGCATTAAAAATGGCGGATCCAAGATGGCGGACCAGATTTTTAAAGTCATTGTAAAGTAGTTTCCTGAATTCGAGTAGGATTCCCAATCACACCCACCGTCAAATTACCTTTGTGTATGAGATACACGTTCTCGCACTTTTCACCCACTCTGTATACTGGCTCATACACTTAGTAGCTTACAATACATTTTTGCATAATATGAACTGAAATAATAATCATTGAACTGTACATGATAAGAATAAGAATACAATTTAGAAATTTCTTCAAGACAATATTGTTTCGTATCTACATAAATTGGCGGAGCTTTGAACATATCAATGTCCATTCTTTGAAAAGAATATTGAAAATATGATTCCCAGTAACTCTCTACCAAAACATTTTTAGTTCCATTCAGTCAACTAGGAGCCACCCCTACCTCCTCATCATCCTTCTTCTTCACCCACCACCACCACCAACTCCTCTTCCCTCCTTCCAATGCTTTCTTTATGTAAAGTAAAACAACCAATCACTTATAATAATTATTTTGACCTCAGAATGACTTTTGAATTCATCCAACTCGGATAACGTGGGCTCATTGAGCCATCAGCCTTCCCATTCAAATCCCAATAGAAATAACAGTTATTAAAATATGAGTTCCACACCCAAAATAATTACCTATCACATTATCTCTGTTGTGAAGTAATATTGAAATGGAAAAGGTGATTAAAAAGTGGCTTCTCTCCATGCGTTTACTTTAAAAGTGAAGTGGCCCCGCCCTGATGTTCATTTATAAGCAGTTTGTTGAAGGTTCACGCCCAGTTGAAAGTAAATTTCAGTGAGTGTTCTAGTTGAGAATACCAGGATCCTTCTACTAGTTCTTGTGCAGATATCAAATCTATACAACCAAGTGATCTATCATCCACTGCGTATATTGTTTGTTGTGCTTTCCACACTCATGAACATGGCTACTTCCAAAACTTCACATCCAAGGCAGATGAGGAGGAGAACCGTGAATCCCCATTTCAAAAACTTTGTGGAGAATACTTCTTTGCATGGCGTGAAATACATTGGTAACCCCAACAATCATTGGATTAAACGTGGATTCTGGTGCATAGTCGTAATCTGTTTTTTTATATCATTAGTTGCAATTTATAGAATGAAGATAAATAAATGGAAAGAGGATCCTATGACAATAGAAGTGGCAACAACTCCCCAACATATCTCTACCCTGGCCATACCTGCTTTCACCATTTGTGGTCCAGTACATCCTTCAGTCGAACAAGTTGAATTTTTTAAGAAAGAACTTGGTGATGATGTATACAAGCTCGCAGATATCTTGGGTATGTCGAGAAGAGCATTTGATGAGATGTTCAACATGAGCTCAACAAGACATGGTACAGATAGTAATTGGGAAAGATTTGTTATATCTAATTTGAGTCATGAATCCTTTTTCCCTTATATTTATGACTATGTAGCAATTTCAGTATCATTTGCTTCTTTCGGACGAAAACGACCAAACCTAATGTTCAGGGAATTCTGCTGGTCCATCAACATGCTTCCAGCGTCCAAGATTTACAAGATGAATACAGTACAACATCATTTGCACCCAGAAGTAGGTTTAATGAAAAGAGTGAACATTACGCTTGATTCGAATACTGATTTAATCAATGGATTTCCGTCATATACATCTCATTTTAAAGGAATAAACGACTTTGAACGATCATTGAAAGTACCAGTTTTGGTAGATAAATCAGACATAGTTTATCTTCTCTTTGATTCTAGAGGGAAGGAAGACAGAAAATTCATTGGCAGGGACAATGAATATAGGTTCACAATCCACAATCCTTGGGATGTCCCTAGTCCATTCATGAGATGGCATCGTCTTCGGACATTATCAAGCTCTCGCATCCTCATTGATCCTGAACTAATCATTAAAAATCCCGTGGATGATGAGGATTTTCTATACAAAGTTCCATCTGCCAAACAATGCTACAACACAACGGAGAAAACATTGGACTTTTTTCAATATTATACACAACAAAACTGTTTAATGGAGTGCTCCACCAAAAGAGCTTTGAGAGAATGTGGATGTGTTCTGTTTTACATGCCACACAACGAATCAACATATATATGCTCTGATGAATACAGCTCCTGTGCGATGAATATTGTCAAAGCCACTCATTATGACACAGGTGAGAGGAAATTTGTAGATGATTGTGACTGTTTGCCATCTTGTAACTACACAGACTACAAGGTTATATCTTATGAGTCAGTAAAAGCTAAAAGTGATTTGATTTATCCACTTCAAGAACTTTGGTTAGTATTCAGAGATGATTTTTTTCATCCAAAAGTTCGAACCTACACGTACAATAACAATGAGATGATGGATGCCACTGTTTTCTACTTGGATGCATTTCTAGGCGTGAGTATAATGACTGTAGCTGAAATATTCTACTACATTTTGTTGTATGTTATTGATTATCTGAAAAGCAAGATACAGCAAATGCTTGAAAAACTGTATGTGTCATAAGAACTATATTTGAATAAAAAGTTGTAAATGAATGTTTCTTTTTTTATTTTAACAACTACAGTATCATGCAAACTTTCAAGAGAAACTTTATCTTACTGACTCAAGATAGATTTTGAAAAACTTGAATGAGGTGAGCGGAGCCACCTTGAAGCCCAATGCACTATCATGTTTTAAACTGAGAAATTTGTTATTGAAATAGATTCAATATTGAAAAAAAAATCAATTTAATTTTCAAATCAGTGTGTGTGTGTGTGTGTGTGTGTGTGTGTGTGTGTGTGTGTGTGTGTGTGTGTGTGTGTGTGTGTGGTGTGTGTGTGTGTGTATGTTGAGTGTATGTTCGTCTGTGTACACGATATCTCATCTCCCATTTAACGGAAGAACTTAAGGTCCTTACAATATAAGGATCCGATACGAACAATTTCGATCAAATGCAATTCAAGATGACGGCTAAAATGGCGAAAATGTTGTCAAAAACAGGGTTTTTCACGATTTTCTCAAAAACGGCTCCAACGATTTTGATCAAATTTATACTTAAAATAGTCATTGATACGCTCTATCAACTGCCACAAGTCCCATATCTGTAAAAAAATTAGGAGGTCCACTTCATCTATGCAAAGTTTGATTTTAGATTCCCATTATCAGGCTTGAAATACAATTTAAACAAATAAAATCAAGTGGAGAAGACTGAGCATGAAAATCTCTACAATTAATGTTCAGTAACATTTTCACCTAAAATTGAAAATTAGCTCGAAATTCGAGAAAATGTGATTATTCAATTGCAGACTGTTGGCAACCGTTGATTCTATTAAATCATTCACTATGAAGAGATAGCAGACATCGTGTGTCTCCAGCGATATTGTGCTGTCACCAGCTGTCTCAGATTTTTTAATAGTAGACTTCAGATGCGCGTGAACACTAGCGTCAGGTGATCAATTTTCATAACGGCAAGGAAAGTTGTGTGAGTGCGCTACACCATATTTTTTATCAAGCCTATCCTGAATTCAGTTTGATTGATCTACATGATCTGTATAAGTGAGGTTTAAGATTGTGTACATAATATTATACAGAGTGTCCCACCAAGGTTGTAACAGCTGTTGACCATAGATTCTACTCGACATTTCTCACAAAAAATATTCAGTAAACTTTTTTCCTATCGACCTTAGTTTTCGAGATATATAGATTTTTCGATATTTTCAGAATATGCCTACTTCCGGTCATTAAATACTCAAAAACTGGAAAAATACTGGTCGAATTTCAATTTCAAGGGTATTGTTGGAAAGATAAAAGCATTTCTAACAAGATTAATGTAATTTTATTCGTTGTTAGATATTTTGTAGTTTTTTATTAGGGCTTAAACTTGAAAAAATGCTATTCTTCAAATTCAAAGTCAAATTTCAAACCGTTTTTTCTCGATTTTTCTCCTGGTAATTATAGTGGTTTCAATATTTCAAAAACTTCTCTATTTCATGAGCTTTCGAATGAGTATAAATTAGTATAAAAGTATAATTCAGGATTTATGGTACAGGAAATAATGCAAATTATTGAAAAAGTCATATCATTATAGAATGTTAAAATTTTGATTAAAACTTGTAAATATTGTCAGAGAGGAATCTGGTGATTTCACCCTTAGGATCACCACTTGATGCATGCTGTTTGTGAATTTCCTCATTTTGAAGGTGTTCATTCCAGATATTAGCAGTTTTGAACACTTTATCATGGAACTTACCTCTTCGAATTTATACTCATTCGAAAGCTTATGAAATGGAGAAGTTTTTTGAAATATTGTAACCACTATAATTACCCGGAAAAAAACGAGAAATAACGGTTTGAAATTTGACTTTGAATTTGAACAATAGCATTTTTTCAAGTTTAAGCCCTAATAAAAAACTGCAAAATATTTAACAACGAATAGAATTACATTCATCAAGTTAGAAATGTTTTTCTCTTCCAAACAATCCCCTTGAAATTGAATCTCGACCAGTAGTTTTCCAGTTATTGAGTATTTAATGACCGGAAGTAGGCATATTCTGAAAATATCGAAAAATCGATATATCTCAAAAACTAAGGTCGATAGGAAAAAAGTTTACAAAACATTTTTTGTCAGAAATGTCGAGTAGAATCTATGATCAACGGCTGTTAAAACCTTGGTGGGACATCCTGTATATGCTATACATAATATGTCCCTGGCATTAAAAGATGTAGTTAAAGATTAAAGATTTGTGACTAGAACTCAAAGGAAATTATAATTATTGTGTTATTCATAATCATATTATTCTATTCAATATACATCATCCAAACACCAAAATCTGAATATATCTATCTGATGTACTGGATTAATGAACCTCGATGACCCAATTTTCATATTGGATTCCTTGAAATCTCCAGCTTCTTCGAACTCATCTTAATAATATTTCAAAACTTAATATTGAAGTTTTCCATGATTAAATTGACAGTAGCCAAACGCAAATACTGTACATTCAAATTTATCCATGTGAGAGTTCAATCTTGGTATTGATATTTCAATCATAATATTATTTTTTCAATGTTTATTATTGATTGTTAAGTTATATTAAAGTTAACAGTAGCCAGAAGCTACCAAAGTACCAATACTGTACATTGAAATCTATTCATGTGAGAGTTCAAACTTAGAATATATATTTCAATCATAGTTTTAATGCTGTTTCATCATAATCAGAAAAAAATGAAGTCACTTCATAAAGTAAATTATAGAATCTTAGAATGAGCTTGAAATTCTTTGATAAACTAAACATTTCAGAAAATAAAAAAAAATCCAACAAATTTATACAAGAATATGTAGGGACAAAATTAACAAGCCTCATCTTCTTCCCCGATTTTTCCCTCATCAAACCCTGAATCCTATTAAAAGTATGGTGGAAGAACCTCGGGCGTTGAATCTGGATATCGCTGGCATTATTCTGAATTGCAAATGGCGAATTAACATAAGTTCTCACTTCTTTTCACCACCATATCGTCCAGCCGCTAGAGCGTCTTGACTATCTTCATTCAAGTCTGTTCCTCAATTTTCCACTTCTTAATTTTCTTTGCATGAAAAATACTAAACCAAGATTTTCCAGTTGAGTTTATACCGCTTTGGAGATCAACTCGTTCTTCCCATGTTTAATTAACTTGTGCCTGACGTTCATGTGGAACTAGAGTAAGCCCTCAAGTTATCCACCCTTTTTTCTTCAGAATTATTATTAATCTTTTCAGATTCTATAGAAAAATTAATCTCAAAAAATAATGTTTTGGAGTCTAGAAAGTTGTGGGGGAAAATAATAATCAGCAGTCACCTTCAATTCCATCAAATTAAACGTATGGATAGCTAATTAACAAGAATTCTTTCATAATGATGATTTGGAATTGAAAAACAGGCTAAGCCCTTACTATTCCATTCTCTAATTTTTATCTTTATCAAACATTAGTCGTAAAAAGCTTTTAGCAATTTATTTGTACCGTTTTAAAAATGATAATTTTTGAAATGGGAACTCCAAAATCAATAGAATAACATTCAGTAGCATTCAGAACAAGAAATTGAAATAATATAATAACAATTATTATTAGAGAAAAATGCTATAGATCACCCCGAAGACGTCCGCTACTGCAAATATTGACAACATCGCTAGATGGAAATTCGATGAGCGCCACTAAGTTTAAACAAATCTTATTTCCCAGCCCGGGAATCGAACCCGGTACCTCCTATAGGTGATTAACAACATTTAATTAGAATTTTAGATTAATAATAATTATTATTAATTAATTATTATCTGAGCAAATGCAATTTATAATTTATTTCCAGTAGTATAATAACATTCAGAACAAGAACTCTACATTATTACAAGCATTAATTAATATTTAGAACAGTAAATTCATTTTAATCACTCGTCAGTGGATATATGAGAAAGATAATTCAGATACTGGTATTTTGGATGAAAGACTGGTTTTTATTTACCAAATAATTCACTTTAAATAATAGAAAAGTCAGTGAAATAGTTGTGTTATGAAATAATAGACTTGTAGTGATATTCCAACTAAGAATTATCCATTAATTCAGCTTATCTATGTTTATTATCTGGAATCCATATTTGTATGGATTTATGATCACTTGATAGTCTTTTTGTTCCCTATATTAGATAACATTATTTTTGCTAATATGATTTTCTTTTTAAAATAATCTACACTCAACTAGTAAGAAAATGATTTCTACGCCGCAATTGTTTTCTACAATCAAAGAGAACTATATTTTGCATAATCATATAGGAAATATTAAAATCAGAATAATTTATACAGTATTCAACAATTAAATTTGTATGCGATCCAATACAAATCATTGCCTTAATTCTTCATTTAACCAAACAAAATGTCTTCATGACAAGAGGAATAATTTCAGCTTTCTATTTTTGGCGAAATAAAGCATAATAAATTAAGTAGGAATGATGTATTATTTTAGGAGATAACTCTTTCAGGCACAGTATATCATAAATCATCTATACAAGCGCTCTCAATGATCGAATTAAATAAGCCATCTCTTATTACCAGCACATAAGGTATTATCATTATTATAATCACTAAAGCTAATTATACAAGCACCCTCAATGATCAAATTGAATAAGCCATCTCATATTTCCCAGTATACCTTTCAATTTTTAGTCGATTTGTACAAATGGGTAAATAAATAGATTACATTAGAATAAATAGAAATATTAACCCGATGTCCAATCAATTACTCATTGAAAGCATTTTTCAAATAAAACAAGAATACCAATGATAATAAGAGGCTAAAATACTACTCAGCATGATCAATGTTCTAGTCAAAACACAGTGGAAGTTCACTTGTTTTCCCAACTATTCTAGCCTTCAAATTATTCATTTAATTTTATACTTTCAAATCAAGGTGATGGAAATGAAATTTAAACCTCATCAAAAGGAGCGCTATTATGTTTATTGATACAAATCACATTACATTTAATTGTTTTCTTATAGTAATAACGTTTATGTCATTGACTGTTATTAGTATTTAAAAATTATTATAATGTATAAAAATTAATAATTATTCTTGAATTATCAGATAGCCTACCGATGCAGATAGTGTATGTAAGTAATGTATAACTTATGATATAAGTAAGAAAAATAGGACATTACCTGGATAATAGTAACACAGAACACACAATAAACAATTTTTCCTACAGTTACCTTGAAAAGTGACCATTCCTGCACTGATTACAGAATGCAAAGAATCACTTTTCCGCTCTAGTGCGCAAAGTATTACTTTGTGTACTCCTTATACTTTGCGTATTATCTTGCAGCCATCCCAATCAGCAGTTGACATTATTGGCCTGTATTTTGAATGTGAATTTGTTCTATCTATATTTTTCCTGATTTTCAAATAAATAAGAATGAGAACTCATTATATCATAAATTTTGAATATTATTAATTATTCATTATTTCAATAGCTATTTATGTATTAAGAGCATAATGCACGACTTTATCGCTTGTGCAAAACAGTTATCACACGACGCGAAGCGGAAGCATGATAATTTTGCAAGAGCGATAAAGAAGCATTATGCGTGAATTACATACAACATTTTTTCTACAACTGCTCAAACCTGTTAAATTACTTATATCGGTGGGGCTACAATTACCGACTTTTTAGGTTAAGATCTGACCTTTTGGCGAGCTGCTTACCATAAGCTCATTGGCGAGCTTAAAGAAACTCTTCTGCGCATGTGCAAATGATTTGCGAGTGTAAAGAAAATTTACTGCGCATGCACGGATGGTTAGCAAGCGAAAAAGTAGATTCTCCTCAGAAATAAGCTGTTTTATGAGGAGAATTGAGTATGTAAATTCTTCTTTCCTACAGTTTCGTTGAAAAGTGGCCATTCCTGCACTGATTACAGAATGCAAAGAATCACTTTTCCGCTCTAGTGCGGGAAAAAATTTTTTCTGCACTCCAGATTTGCAACATGGCAACACTTGGTGGGTTATATGGAGGATTAGTGCACGGAAACAAACATTAAGTTGGTAACAATGACTGTGGTTAGATTTAGATAAGAATCATTTCAATGGCTACCCTACATTTATGATGAAATCCCAATATAGAAATCCAAAACAAGAATAATGTTCATCTAAATCAAAATTAAACAATCATCGTTTACGAATTCTCATCATTTAATAATAAATAATAGTTCTCTTCTATTGATAATTATTATTTCAACTGCAAGCAATGAGAAAAGTAGCAAATATACATTATAAAATTCAAATTTTGAGGTTAAATGATTACCGTTCGATATCCATATAAATAATAAAACAAGAATACTACAATAAATATTCTCTGTTGTCTATGTTATTTTTTTAATATTTTTCAGTTTACTTTGAGCATTTTTCTCGGTAATTTGAGCAAAAGTCTAAATTTCTGAATCCTGTTTCTGTAGTTTTTAGCTGGATGAAACAAACTTAGGTACGATTCTTCCCGCTAGGTCGCGCGCTTGTTGGTTCAGTCATCTTGCAGCTATCCCAATCAGCTGTTGGCGTGTACTTTGAATGTGAATTTTTTGTTCTATCTGTATTTTTTCTGATTCTTGAATGAATAAAAATGAGAACTTTGGCTGAGAATTTTCAACTTCAATTTGACTATTAATTTTCAAATGAATTAAGGTTGTTATTAATAACAGCATCACACACACAAGCATTTGATGGATTTCAGCCATCATTTTACCCATAATTACCCACTTTTCATATTCAATGGTAACTGTAGGAAAAGTTTAATGTGAAATACATGAGCAAAGTTGCTCTGCTGTACTCAAGAAGCCATTCTGCCCCCGCCTATGGCTCGGGCATAAACGCTTCTTTCGGTGCAGAAAACTGTCACTTTGCGCACTAGTTGCACAAATAACTATTTTACGTGCAGTTGTAGAAAAATAATATTTTATCATTCATAAATTGATTGGTTGAAAAATTATTTGGAAATTAAGATTCACTCAAAATTATTTGAATTTTCAAATTAATTGGATTAATTGGATTAATTCAATTTTCAATTTGAATAAATTATCGATTAATAATTTTCAATTGGATTATCAAGTTTAAAATAAATTAAAGTTATTATTATAACAAAATTATACAGACAAACATTTTGATGGATTTCAGCCATCATTTTACCCATAATCAACCACTTCTAATATTCAATGGTAACTGTAGAAAAAAATTAATGTGAAATACGTGCGCAAAGTTCCTCTGCTGCACTCAAGAAACCATTCCACCCTCGTCTACGGCTCTTGCGTAAACGTTTCTTTTGGTGCAGCAAGCTGTCACTTTTCGCACTAGTTGCACAAATAACTATTTTAGTGCCAAAAACGTTATTAGTAATAAACTATTACAGGTTATAATAGAAATATGAAACCGTTAATTTGTATTTTTACCGTTTATAACAATAACGAAAGCAAACATACCAAAAACCAAGAATTTTAAAATCAACAAGTAGCTACTGGCATTGAAATAGGCTTATAGTCATAAACGTAGTCATATATCGTAGCATAGGTTTGTGAATATCATCAGCATTCATAATATTTTTTCAATTTGTGTTATAAGTTATAGCCTTATAAGATATTATTTCTAGCTGAATGGAATTGATTGATGCATTGCTTTACTTGTCATGAACTTTTCAACAAGACTGAACAATTATTGTTGTTTGATGGAAACCGTGCGGTAATTTAGCTGCAATTTTTTCACAAAAAGATAATATTGATGTCTGATCTTACCTCATCATCTCTTGTTTTGGATTTTCTTTGAGTTGATTTCTTGAATTCATAGTTTTAAAGCTAGTGATACTAATCATTATTAAGGCATTGAAAATTTAAAACTAGAAAAATTATCATTCCACCACTGTAACACTCGCCATAACTGAAAATGTTTTTTCGCCACACTTGGATGTAATGAGCTGGTTTACGTGCGTCATATGGAGGCCGAAAGTGATTGTTTTCCGACCAGGCCGGTAAAACTTTACGGCCCTAGGGCTGTAAAATGACCTTGAATAACAGCTGATCGTGTCCGATCTCACAAAAATCATAGAGAGATAATCTCATAACGACTGTAATAATCTATATAATTATGTATCGTGAATCGCGGTATCATGTCTATAATATATTTTATGAATTACTGTTTCATAATTTAATATTTATTATTGTGTTTTTGATATCAAACAATAGAATACGATGATATCTCCATAGCCTCAACAATATAATGTTGGCTGCATTGTCCATTGTCAGAAAGGTAAGTATCGCAAGTCTTTAAAAGTGAAGAATCGAATTTGAAATCAAAGTACAATAATTGTATCAATATTTAAAAGTGAGGTAGAGTAATAATTGTTTCTTTTTTATTATCGAATTCCACTTCTTAATGCAATACAATCAACAATAATAATAGGAAAATACAGCAGAGATATAAAGTTTAAGGTAAAGCCTACTGGTGAAACTCAGCCTTGACTGAAAAATTCCTAGTAATTTTTCCGTAATTCATTATTAAAACTTTTAGATAATTTTTTTTCAATATCAAACCATATAGAGAAAACATTAGGCCCACTCAAGATTGAATCTTCGAATGTTTTCTCTATGATTTAACTATTTTCAGAGCAATATTTTGTTGTGAAAATGCCGGCAAACCGGCTTCAAGTTTGCCACTATAGGCTACACTATATTTTAGTAGCCTACATACGTTACCTGACTTACAGGCCTCTTCAATCATAAATATGCAATGGCCGAGAGCGTAAAGGTATAATAGTCTACATCAGAACTCAAAGCTCAGTGAATTACAAATATGATCTAGGTTCGAACCTCGGTCAGTGTGACATTTTTTTTTGTCGATGAATTTCGACTTTTATTAGCTATTTTTTATATTAGTTACCGTAATTTAAATTTCAATCAATTTTTTAGATATATTTTGAGACAAAACTGTGAAATATGCAATTATATTAATTTTTAATCACATTATTTCAAAATAGTAATGAAAATTCTATTCATCCATCTATCCATGAGATATTGCACCAGGCGCAAAGCGCGAGCTATAAAAATTCAAACAATTATTCGAAATATTAATAGTATAAAAATATTGTCACTATTGTAAATTATTAATTAGTAATATTGAAATTAATTGACAGTGAAAGTTGTCATAACCAAGATTCAAACTATCAAAATAGGCTGTTTGAATTTTATTTATTTTTTAATTTCTTATATATTGGGAAGTTTTTTTTTGGTGTGGCGAAAAATAGCGTTCGCACCATGGGCAAAAATGTATTTCCGGCTCTCAATCTTTTCTAGTCCTCGGCCTACGTCCTCGGACTTAAAAACCGATTTCGAGCCGGAAATATCTCATTTTCGGCCCTAGGTGCGAAATATACTATTCATTCCCTTTCCCTTTTCTCAACCACCTTGATGAGAAAATCTTGAAATTATTCCAAAAATTATAATAAGTAATCTCATGAGTTTAGGACTGAGAAAATTATAGAAATTATGGAGAAAATAATTAAAAATGACTTTTTTTATAAAAAGATGGTAAAAAAGGAAAAAGAGCGCATTTTTCAAGAAATACAGGGATATAGGCTTGAATAAATTCAATGAAAAGATATTTATCAGATCAAAATAAATCCTGAAACATTGAAAAATTCTAATTCTGGAATATATTTATAGTTTAATACTGTAAAAGATTCCATAATTTTAAAATATTTATTTTACAACAATTTTGAAATCAGCGCTACAAGAGCAATTACTGCAATGCCCATGCAATCAGAAAGAAGAGAAGTAGTGACGAAATAATTTATAAGCAAATGGCAGTGGCTATCCTAACCTAAAAATCTGAAAGTGTCTTTGTTGTCGTCGTGCGTCAAATTATTCTGTATGAGGTTCAGCATTTCAGCTTTCTGAGAATAAGTACTACCCTCTAGTAATGTACAGTACTTGAATAATAATTATAGGATCAATTGTTGAATTCTCCTGCATGATAAACTTGTTTTTGTTAGATAAATTGGTTCTAAATGAGTGAATCTGAATTAAAAACAGATGAACTGTCGATTCTAGAACTGCTTTTTCTAAGTGCTACTAATTTAAATAAATTTAAATGGGATGTAAGTATACAGCTCCAATATTTTAACACTATTTTCTGTAAATGTACTTTTAATTTAAACGCCATTCAACGACACATGACATGCTTTGTGCTATTCGGACTCTTTGAATGCTTGCAACCAAAACTCAGTGAGTATTTTAATCTTGTCTGTTTATGAAATAGTTTTGTAATTCTTGAAGGTAGTCTAAAACGTGTGTTGGCTGATCAATCAAATAGATTCAAATTATTATTTAGGCTACTTATTTTTTGTTTCAGGATCTCCTAGAATTGTTTAATTGCGACTACTCGGAGAGTCAAGAAAACCAGTTGAAAATACTCGATGGAACAGTAAATCATCCTCTTGTCAAGAAATATCCGTTAAAACTTTCCTACCAACAATACTTCTTGAAGTTGATTGTAAAGAAGGTAAGAACTAAGAATATGCTTTTGAATAATGCAAAAATGATTGCCCCGGAATTATTCTTAGAAAGGGAAATTTATTGACATATAAGCCTATCATCATCTAAGAATTTGTTTTGCAAACACATTATTCATAGAGAGCTTTTATGATAAGCTTATTGCTAATTAACTTTGATTTATGTCCGTGGTGTTATCAAAAACCAAAAAGTTGCGTCAAGATAAAATAAAAAGGAATAAGTATAAAGAAAATAAAAATCTCAGTACCCTTTTTTCACTTCATATCACTTGAAAATGGCATAAATGTCCGAAACATGTTGTGATAAAATATTTCAAAAAAAGGGTACTGAGATTTTTATTTTCTTTATATTTATATTACAAGTAGCCCTATACAGAAAAGAGATAAAAAAGAAATAAGCTATTGAATGCTAGTCACAACCAAATAAATTATCAGCTCATCAATCCAAGTAAAAGAGGTACCGTATTTTCACCTCAAATTTAACTCAATAACTCTTAAAGAAGGCATAGAATATTGTCTGAGCTACAGTTGTGCATGATCAATCTTTTCAGTATCAACCTGATTCCAGTTATTTATCATTTTCTAGTCTTAATGTATTCAGTTCTTGCAGCCAAAATTTATTAAAAATTTGGTCAAGTTTTCAAATCAAGGGTAGCCCATATCTCAAGTTTGATTTAATTCAGCAATTCCCATCCGTCCACTAGCTCCAATGGGTCGCGACACCTAACCTGAGCCAGCCAGGTCACTCGATATTATTATTGGCCGAACGTAGTGAGGTCTATGTTTCAACTCGATTTTCTTTTATCTGTCTGTATGTAACGCGATTACGGCCAAACGCGTTGATAGAATTCGATGAGATTTGGCAGGAATATTCCCTTTTTAACTGCGCGTCGATGTATACACAAGGTTTTTTGAAATTTTGATTTTAAGGATAATATGAAAAGAAAAGGAATTCCTCCATACTCTGATATCACTATATCATCTACTTTGAAGATAGGATCAATCAGACTATAGAATTATTCATAATCAATAAGCTGACAAGTGGATTATTCTTTGCATGCATTACAAAAATGTCTGGTCGTGTCTATTTCTTTAAGGTAGGGTTTCAATATTTTTTATGTTGCGTGCCCATCAGTATCAATATTCTCACATTTGAAAAAAAAATAATAGGAGATTGAAAAAAAAACTGAATAATGCCGAAGAAATTATAATATTCTTGATTGAAAAAAAAATATTTTAGAAATATTTTTATGAGATGGAAAGTTTATCACAAAACTGTATAAATCATTATATGGGATACAAATTCAAACATGAACTGAGAATGTTTATTAACATAAGTGAGTTTTTGATTTAGGAGAAAACAAATAACAGTTTCTAAGAGTAAATTATTATTCAACTGTAAATTGTGATTAAACTGAATCAACTAGAACAGGTGACATCAGAAATTTGTTGATGAGAAAACTGCGTGAGGTCTACTGTTCACAGAACTAATAGTTATTAATGGGTCGCGAAAATGTATGAACAGCAGAAAAGGTTGGGAACCAATGATTCAATGTAATGGTTTCATTGACTATACTAATCTATACTATAATTAAGGAAAGAACTGGCTTATACACGTAGCCTACGGGATAGGAAAATTATGTTTGACGCATCATCACGTCTCAACTACTGGACTGATTAACTTGAAATTTTGCATATAGATTCTTAATTAACCGATGATGGTCTAGGCCTATTTCAAACTCTTCAAGATTCCACTCGGTCAAGTTTCCAGTTTGTCAAGTTTTAGAATAGACCCTTGTGAAGCACGGGTTACCTACTAGTATAATAATAATACAATAGAGTGATATTCCTGTGATCAGCTAAAGTAGAAAGGTGATTAATTATTTCACGACAATTGCTTAATGAGGAATTCGGTATTTGAGAAGACCTAGTCCATTTAAAACTAATCTGCTGAATACAAAGTTTATGTGTGATCCGCATTATCTCTCGTTATCTTTTTTCAGATAGGCTTGGAAGTTTTCCTGACTTGAGTTTTTCAAAATGTACAGTACTATAATATACAGAATACTGTACCATACTGCATACTGTAATTGAGTAATTTATCTATTCACTCAACATTATGAAGCATATTGCCTTCTTGAAATTAGTCGTAGTGCATGAATAAGGCACAATATGTTTACAAGGTTTGCAGGAAAGCTAACTAATTTCGATTGATCATGTTTTCAGTTGGAAGCGAGAGGAATTGAGGTATCGGAGCAGCTTTATCAGAAATATGTTGAACTACTCAATAAAGATGCCAATGAAGAAGCTGGAAGCTATCATTATAAACATTACAGATTACCAAATGGAAATTACATAACATTGTCGGAGAAGTCTAGCATTATATCTCAAGGAACAACTGGCCTTTGCAGTTGGCAGGTATTTATTTATTTATCACATAGTATACAAATACCTAAAATTAGGAAAGGCACAACAGGCTCATGCCCAAAACTGTTCCATTTCCAATTTATACTATACTGTCCAAATAAAAATGTTGGTTATATCACTTTCACTTCTCAAAATACAATTTACGAATGTAAATTTAACTTTATGTTACGTTTAACTTTTTCATATTTTATTTAGTAATTGAAGACTTATCAAAAAATGCTTCCCATTCTCATGTAACTAAAAAAATATAGAAACACTTATCTCATGATTCTTTCTTCTTCTGAAGAGACTTGAGCATCCAAACCAATGAGGATATCTACATTTTTATAGACTATTCTCTCAAGATTATGGAAAAATGTTAATCAGATCAAATAAAATTCCATTTATTTTTTTATTATTTGGATGGCACGAAGTGCACTGTGTGTGTGTTTAGAATCGTTCCCACTTTTTTCCACAAATTTACTCATGATTTTTTTCTATTTTGATCTCACCTACTGATTTGCTGTTCAATATATACACTGACGAGATTTTGAATCGATATGTTGACTCAGGGATAGAGCTTTGCAATAATGTATTTATGAATTCCCTACTATATGCAGACGACACTGTGATCATTTTCAACACGGGAGATGAACTACAATATGCTCTTTTCAAGCTAAACAAAATTTGGTCGGACTTCGGCATTAAACTCTCACCTCAAAAATTCAAGATAATGACATTCAGAGGAAAGTGTTTATTTTTTTGTGTTTTATTTCTGGTTCAAAATTTTTCTTAATAACTTCAATATTTTCAACTTCTGAGAGTTTATTGAATGTAATCATTCTATTATATTCGTTTTTTAATCAAATCAAATTCAAAATTTCTAGTTTATTTATTTCTGGACTGAAAAGTGGACTCAAATCAATTCAAGTGGATAGCATAACCTATAATTTTTATTCATTCATAACTCTACCTTCATTGTATTATAATTCTTCTCATCATCATCACCTAGGCTTAAATTCCTTCTAGAAAGTCGCCTTTGTAAAATAATAAATAAATAAAATAAAGTGGCCAGTCAGATCGAAAATCTTGATAGACAACCAAGCATTAGATCAAGTGAGCTAATCACTTCCAAACTTCAGCTACTTGGGATGCCATATTTCATTCGATAAGGATGAAGATGTTGGTGAAAAAGTAGCGAGATTCAATGCGGTCTGTGGCACTATAAGACGAGCTATAGGAAGGCGAATGATACAAGATACCCAGCTGAAGTTTCACTGTACAGTGGCAATACTGTTAATAGCATACGGTAGCAAGGCATGGGTTCTAAACAGACAAATTGAATCTCGTATACAAGCTACTGAAATGAGATTTTTCCGGTCAAAGGTTGTAGTAGACTGGATAAAATAAGAAATGTCAACCTTAGAGCTGAATTAAATGTAGAACCGGAAGATTAAGAGGATTAAATCAATTAAATTAAAAAAAAATAATAGCATACTCGTCAATTTTTAACTTACCTTGGATATCCTCTTTTGGATATTCTGAAGAAATATTGAGAGAATTGATCTCTACTCATTTATTCACAATGCCATCCAATATTAGCATGGGAGTACAAACCCGAAGGAAAGCGAGGCATAGGAAGACCAAGAAAGAAATGGATGCCGGTACAGGCCATTAGAGCCTAATCCTCATAAGAAGATGATGATGATCTATTTATTTACATAATTTATTACCTTTGACAAGTTTCTACATTTATTAGAAATAAACTATTACTGTAATTTGAAATCTACACTTTCCAAATCCATTGGTAATTAGATCTCTGTTCAGTGTTGAAAGTCGATAATTAAAGCCTGAAGATTCATCTTCATGAATTGAACTCCTAGTATGTTTTCTCATTTATTCATTTATACAATTAAGTAGGTACATATTTATCAGAATGATAGGGAGAGGAAAAATAAGGTAACCTTGTACTATTCCTCTCCCAAATTTAGATAACACATAGTTTGATCAAAAACCATATAAAATAGATTGATAAACCCATAATAATTGTCTTTATTTCATTTTTGAAAGTGAAAATGCTTGGTAAGTTTCATAACACGCAGTAGTTGTTACAGTACAGTTTTTTTTCACCAAGTACATGCAGTCATCAACATATTTCTGATAAAATAAAAGAATGGTTTTTGGTTTCAAATTTCAATCAATAATAATACAACTTAGATAGCAACTATTATTATTTTCCGCTTTCATAAAACTTCAGAACTTTAATTATTAGTAGATCAATATTCTCTAATAATCTTTAATATTTGTATTTTTTCTTACAGGGAGCTCTGGCTCTAACCAACTGGTTATGGGAGAATAAGTGTCTCATCGAAGGAAAAACCATCCTAGAACTCGGCTCAGGCATTGGATTAGCCGGTTTGTCACTCATGTCTTTCTGTCAGCCCTCTCACTTCTATTTCTCAGACTGCCATCCGGAAGTGTTGAAACAGTTGCAGACAAATGTGAAACTGAATTTGGAACAGTTGCATTCCGGTACTTACAGTACAGGCAGATATTTTTATTGTTTTTCGTCTGCTTTGATAAATCACAAGCTTTCATGGAACGCTCTGCTATGACAGAATGCGGTATCACTGTCCGAATCATGAAATGCTTCTTCTCTTATTTAGTCATTCATTCTATCAAAATAGTGACACTTTTAAGAATACTCAGAGTCCTTGATGACACCTCATACAAAAATAATCAATGATACGGTATTGATATCTGGAGACATATTGATATGTGGTCCAACACCAATATTACCTGCTATAAATATTTTACTACTTTTACTCATTATTCTATATCAATCAACCGTCCATGCACTTCTGTACCAATCAGTAGTACATGTATTTTATGTCATTCTTGATTGATGTTTTAATAGCATTCATGATGATATAGAATTTATGAAATACTAGCAGGTAACCCGTGCTTCGCAAGGGTCTATTTTAAAACTTGAAAAACTGAAAACTTGACGTAATGAAATCTAAAAGAATTTTAAATAGTCCAGTAGTTCAGATGTGATGATGCGTCAAACATAATTTTCCTATCCTTTACACTTGTATACGTGTTTAAGCCAGTTCTATTTCGATCATATATTATGATTTGGTTATTTTTCATGAAATCGTATGCACCATCAATGAAATTTAAACATTTATTCTGAAAAATCTAGAAGGAAAATTGAAATATGGGCTTCGAGGTGCAAGGTACTGATATTTTTAGAATCTATGTGCAAAATTTGGAGATCTAAATCATTCCTGTTTTTCCGGTATGCAATCCACAAGTTGACATGTTTTGATGCGAACACACGAACAAACACAGCCCTACTCTCTCTTATTATATAGATAAATAAGAATAAATTCTAAGTACCCTTTTTAAAATTGTTCGCTCACAACATGTTTCGGCTATGATGCCATTATCAAGTGTCTGGAGAATTAATCAATTGTAAATAATTGTGAGTAAACAATTTCAAAATGGCTACTTAGTTTTTTATTTCCATTTATATTCAAGAGTAGCCCTAATGAAAAAATACAGAATTTATGACAAATTGTTATCCTATACCGTACCTTTTCTATGAAGCTACTTTATGACATAACAATGAATTGCCAATGCACAAACAATCATTCTCCAGTTTTTGCTGTTTCCAATGCTTCTATTGGCTTGATTTCTTGAATTACTCTTTCATACTATTCCATTTTTTTCTTATCTCTCAGCATATTGTTGAAAACGAAGCTATTCGCTAAAAACTTTTAGAGGTCATGATCGAGTTGTGAGAGAATATTATGAACAAATCTTACAAATTCAATCAAAAGTAATTGAAATCAAATTATATTTAATTGAAAAAAATTACTACACTCCTAGGAAAAATTAAAACTCTTCCAAGTAAATAGTTCTTGATATTCTTTTCATATTGCTTCTCTATGATTACTATGATTACTCTTCTCTCTTTGACGTTGTCTGTGTTCAAAATGAATTTGTTGACAATAATTTATTTGGTACTATTCATTTATTTACTATCGTTAACGATATTAGACTTCAAGAATTGACTGGCATTGCTGTGTGATTTCACAATCATGTCAAACTATTCGAAGCTGTGTTCAATATCAATCCTGTTTTTCAAAGCACATGAGTGATGAATTCTATCTCATTTTGAATTTCACACTGCAATTGACTATTATTTATTCACTTAGTTTTTTGTGAGTTCCCAATTCATCATTTGAATTTCAATTCATCATTCATATTTTGACAATATGATTTGGTGGGAATTAGTTTTAATGTTATAATTTGAGTGCACTTTTATTACCACTATATAATATACTTCCAATCTACTTTATGCCTTCTATGGCCAAATATTTTTGGTGGTAATATCATAGGAAAAAGATACCGTTAATACTTGGTTATTATAAAAAGTTATTCATTTTTACATTGATACATACAATATCATTCTCAATTATGAATGGTTGGAAAGGAACAACAAGCTTTAAGCTCAAAACTGTTCCATTCCCAAATTTTCCCTATTGACATAGTTCCTGGTTCATACATTCATCCATTCATTCAAGAATGTACTAAACACAAGGACCTTTGATTAACTTTGTTTCTATGAAAAAGATGTGATTCCCAATTCAAAATACATCATTAGATTATTATTAGATTAGTATTCTTGTTAATTATTGTATTACACAACGCATAAAATAGGTAAACAATATTGATCGAATTTGAACTTTCCTTCCATGACAAAGAATGCAATTCACAATATTCAATATCGATTTATACAATAATTTGTTGAATTGTACTCGTATTATTGTATATTATATGAAATGAATTTCAAATTTAGTTATTTAACTAAATAAATGACACATGCATTTACATAAAAATCTGCAATCTACAAATCCTTGGAATTCTTTTAGAAAAATTACATTGTAGTCTTTTGATTTCAGTAATTATGTATGATTTTTGAATCCCTTTATTCGTAGGAGTATCTCCATGTTTCACTCTTATAGGAAAGATTTCCGTGAGCACTCCAGAAAAAGATAGAAGCACCAGATAGAAAACATACATTTGACAGAAGAATTTAAGATAGAATATATTGAAGAAGATTATAGAAGAATATAATGAAGATAGAAGCAATGGAATGATCAATACCAACTATTCATTTTGGATCATCTTTGTAATAATGTAAGTACACTAGAAATGATTCTATATTATATTGCTATTTCTATAAAAACATTCATCTTTCCAGGTGACAGTGGTCTCATAGTGACTGAACTTGCAAAAGCTTCGCCTTGCCTCGGTTACCCTGATTCAGATGAACCGATAAAAACCTTCAGAATTACGTCGGTAGTCAAGGAATGATTCCAGTTCTTATAAAGTGTTGGTATTTATCAAGTCCAAATGTTTCTTTTTGAAATGAAGACTTCTCTGAAACTGAAGTGAAAGCATAATTGTACAGTGTTCTTGACTCTAGGCCTAAACCAGAAAGTGCAGATTATGGATCTCATGGAATGATGTTCATGTGAAAAATTAAATAAATATTGTAATATAATTGTACCCTACACTAATTTATTTCTAAATTAAGTCCTATTGTACTGTATTGGACCATTCATCCCAACTAATATTGTATCAATGAATTCTTCCAATGACGGGTTTCCTTTTACTTAATTGTTTCTTCTAGTTGATGGTTTCAATCTCCTAGTTGCAATGTATAGCCTAGTGTTCCTATCTGCTCCTATCTTCTCGGTCAGGTTCTCTTCCGAAAGATTCAATGCAATAATGAAAGAACCGAAAATTCAAACAAAACATTTACTAGAAGTGATGAAAGCTACTAGATTGAAAGTCATCAATCAAGGAATTGAGGAAACAAATCTCCTAATATTATGTAGACAACGTGTGGAATTTATCACACTATTTTTTTCATTTGAACTTCGACATTCAGTCCTGTGGAATAAACGATTTCGATTAATTACTAACTGGAGTACTTTCGGGTTTCAAGAACCCATTTTTAAAATCTAAACAGTGTGAACTTTGTCTTAATATCATTTTTAGTCTCAATTGACTACTTATTGACTCAATACATTGATTTATAACTTTTCAGGCCAAACTTTGTGATCCACTCAGACAATCAAATTATCTGATTTATCATCTCAAGAAATTCCAAATTAATTTATGTCAACTACCCTGAAAAGTATCTGAAAGGAGATTTGATGAGCGCTAATAACTATTGCCGGTACAAGGATTTAACAAGGCTCCTCCTGATCAGGTATGCTCCCAAATGTTCGTCCAAATTTAATAATTAGAGCAATTGCAATATATTATTCATATCTATGAATTTTTTTTTCCTCCACCTACTGTCTAAAGTACTTACTTTACTGCCTGAAACATAATATTAAAGTGTCACTTTTTCGCTCTCGGTAGTAAAAAACAGAAAAACTCCTTGGGGAGAAAAAGTGACTCCATTTAAATAACATAGGAAGCATCTCTATTTTAAAAACTTACATTGTAATCTTAGACCAGTTATAGTATAGACACGGCCCATTGCATATTCATACTGAAAGTCGATGAAGCCAACATCTACTGCCATATCTCCAAATCTTGACGTCAGCATCAGATAGAAAACTTTTCTGTAGAGTCTTTTACATTGTTTTCCATAGCAGATTGTGTCTATTTCAGCGGGAGCGCAGCGGGAGTTTACCATTTTTATGAATAATAATTTACATCCTTCTGAAATAGACACAATCTGAAAGTTTTCTATCCGATGATGACATCACGATTTGGAGATATGGCAGTAGATGTTGGCTTCAGAGGCTAGACTTCCCAGCGTGTCTATTCTATAACTGGTCTAAGATTGTAATAGGTTAGAAGGTCTAAGCTCAGATGAGGAAGCATAAATAGAGTAGTCATTAAACCAACTAAATTCGATACCTCAACCAGACATTTGATCAATATATGAAATTTATGTTTGTATGCTAAAATTATTACAAACTTCATATCACTATACTAAAAAAATGTAAAAATTTTTTATTCCATGTTATTCAAATACCAGCCAACGAATATTCCTCATCAACTAATCAAATATGAAACGAGAACTTCATCATAGCTGTAGTTGTGGCGGCCATTGTTGTTACAACTTTTGCCGACAGATAGCGCTGTCGGCGGAGAACTGTGATTACAAGCCAGCTGATTTTGTTTACTTTTTAGATTATGTTGTAACACATTGTTTGGTCACGTACGTTTTTAAAAATTATTTTATTTGAAGTTTTTATAGAAATGTAGGTGGAGGAAAAATGTTGTGTATATCATGAGTGAAAAATGTTTTTTCTCCCTCAGGGAGAAATAACAGTACTTTTCACTCTAGATATACAAATAACTATTTCATACTAGTGATCAAAAAGGCCTCATGATAAGTTCGTCCATCAATACAGAGTGAGATTCATGAGTTACATAGGTACATGAGTTACATGAGGTACATAGGCTAATGATTATGATGTACTCCAATAGCACGAGAAGAAGAATGTTTGGTTAAGAATCTGTTAGAATACAATTAATCTGGACTCCTCATCTATAACATCTCTCTAATATTTCAATTTAGCTAATCATTTATAGTATGAAGATTTTTGTTGAGCTCCAAATTAACTAAGCCGTGTTAACGAGTCATATCAATAATTGTAAGATGTACCACCTCATTTTTAGAATTAACTGAAAAAATGAATAATGTAAGACACTATTCTTCAGTACTGCATTATATAACTGAAATATTCCGTATAATTTTTGTCAAGGAGGATTATAATTTTGACGCCAGTTATCCGCTCTAGAATTGCTAGATGAATTCTTGTTCCCTCATGGATTCAATATTTTAGATCGTATTTTCATACAAATTTCATCACACTCGTTCTATAAACTTTTAGTTTAATAGATAACTCAAAAACTTTATGATTTCACTTGTTCTCCGCTCACTTTATCACTTCCGTTGCTTAGACATTTGTGGTAATATAGTATCTGGAATATTACACTTGATAGGAATCTTGAAATGTAATACTTGCATCTAAGTATAGTACCTATCTCTAATGAATATCGCAGATACAGAGTGTGCTAAAGTGGGGAAAACGCAAGGAATTTGAAATGTGGGCAGACAATTTCATTATTTTCAAATTCTTGTGTAAACAGTAATGAATTGCAGCTTGGGAAGTTGCA
Organism: Nilaparvata lugens; assembly: GCF_014356525.2. Taxonomy (NCBI): domain Eukaryota; kingdom Metazoa; phylum Arthropoda; class Insecta; order Hemiptera; family Delphacidae; genus Nilaparvata; species Nilaparvata lugens. Next base: position 4,104,990 of record NC_052513.1, read on the forward strand.
CTCGGTATAAAGAGAGAGAGAGAGAGAGAGAGAGAGAGAGAGAGAGAGAGAGAGAAGTCTCACAGTTAGACTACCCACAGTTTGCCCATACGCCTACTCTCCAGCTATCCATTCATAAAATGCCATGCTGTCCGAACAAAACTATGATTTAGCTTGCAACAATTATGTATTCAATTGATATCTTTGTAAGGAAGGAGATAATATTGTTTGTGTGCAATTGAATTGAAGCTTTTTCTACCTTTGCATGTTTTACGTGTGCAATTGAATTGAGATTTTTGCATCTTTGACTTTGGTTCACATAGTGGAGCTTTTTTGAAGCTTTTTTACATTTGCTCTTTGTTTATGTGATTCATTTGGTACGGTATTTAATTGGCAATCGCATAATAATATCATCATTCAAACAGTTATTCATCAATACTTATAACATTTGTGTTAAGATTCAGTGTGGCATCGTTTTGCTAATTTTGTGATTGCTCAATTTGATGCAGTGGTGAGAATATTGTTTGAATCTCCAATCATACAATTCAAATGTATCAATTTAGACCTATAAAATAATCTCAATTCAAGATAAATTTAACACTATAAAAATCAAAATACAGAAGCAGTACAATCAAAATACAAATTTCAAATAGAACTACAAAAACAGGCTTCATGATTGGGTGTGATGAATAGAATGAAAAGGAGGAAAAATACCAAGCCAACTATGGTTTCCCATGTAATAGACTGGTAGATGGTATAAAAATAAGGATAGAGAGGAGTGGAAACTATAATATATCAAAGAAACTTATCATCGAAAGATAGATAAAAAACAGAGTTATTGATTTCAATTTTTTCTCCCCTTGAATTAAAAATCACAAAAACTACTACGAAGCTCAAATTTTAAATCTAATATTCCTCTCCATCCTGTATGTTATATTTTTTGAATTTCTCTACTCTGCTGATTGTAATCAATTATTTGGAGTTTCAAGTCATGTTGATTCTCTTGAACAGTGTCATAGCCACCTCTAATACAAGGCCCCGGCCTACGATATTGCAACGTCGCAATGTAGGCCTAGAATCTAATAATCTAATACATGATTGGTGAAAAAGATTTCAAAAAAGACCAGCTGATCTTTTTCACCAATCATGTATTAGATTCCTAGGCCTACACTGCGACGTTGCAATATCGTAGGCCGAGGCCTTGTATTAGATGTGATCATGACAGTGTCTAATCAGATAATCAAACTGAAGTGATTATTTCTCTCCTTTGATTGGTCAAGTTTATAATCCAGTGGATCTTCCCATATTGTATACTCTATTTGAAATTTTTTTTAGCCTAGACTTCTCATTCTATTAAAACCAAATTCTATTCTATATTATTTTTAATCAATTTCTTCTACAGTTCTTATAGTCTACTACAGCTCATATAAATTTCTGAAACATGATCATGTTCTTGGTCTATCTATCAATTCTTATAACTTTCTTTTACAGTTTCAACAGATCACATAGACCATGCTTTCATAGACCACAATACATACCACTTGAATCATTGTTAAATAATCTATTCCGTGATTAGGTTATATCAAATTCTTCAACATCAACTCAAAGTTTACTCATTTTTCGAAGTATAACTCATAACGAACGATTCCTCAGTGTGAAATATTGGAGATCTCGTTTTCCAACCTCTTTCCTGTTATACTTATCAGAATTTTGAGGTAAGACTAGTAGAAAAGCATACTTCCATGATACACAGCTTATTCTATAAATTATCAAAATGAGCAGCTTGATGCCTCGTTCTTGGACCGATTTTCCATCAAGCCTTCAGAATTCCGTGGCAACACATTTGGAACAGAAAACTTTTCATAAATTTCAACCCAAAGTATTCCTCACTAACTTTGGGCCCGTTCTGTGTACATGGAATGTGGTAAATTGTCCGATTCACAATTTACCAAGTAAAAAGTTCCACGTTCCATGGGAGGAATTTTGACAGATTCTGTTCCAGAATCCTGTTCCAGTTCCAACTTTCTGCCCCACAGTCGAAGTGTGGTAAATTGCCAACTATCTGAGCTCTCATTGGTCAATTATTGTAGTCTGCTTGCTTCTCTGCGCATGCGCTGATAGTTTGTTTACCATTGCATAGCATAGAATACATAACCAACAATGATGTTTGATAACCATTCATTAAATGAATTTTTCTCGATAGAAAATTTGAGAGTAATGGAATAAAATATATTTACACTTTTCTAGACGGTAGGTTTGTAAAACAGCCTTTCTTCATTCACGCAGCTAGTAAACGACACATTTTAGTGTAAATCAACTTTATATGTGCGGGCCAAAAGCTTGAACCAACGATTTTGAAATGGCGCTCCATGGGAACATTTTGCACTAGTCACGGGATGGAACAATTTACGATTGGAACTGGAACAATTTACTGTACACAGAACGTACACTTTGAAAACAAAACCAATAATAGATACATTATACATCTATATATCTAGTGTGTACTATCTCCAGTGTATTTGATGCTGCGTCCCTTAGTCACTTTGTCGTCATACCTACCAGAATGTTTCTGAGATACAGTAGCCTACAGTAGAACACTCTAGAACCGTGCACTGTCAAGTGACTACTCTGAAAAAGTACTATTACAAAGTCTGTACTAAATCGGGGTGTAATTACCATATCAAGGTTGACAGCTATATGGCGGACGCTTCAAGGGACTGCAGAGACAAATGTACGGTGTGTGTATATATACTATATCTAAGTTCCACTGTAACCCATCTACAGTGAGTCTAATGCTGGCCACTAACAGTAGGACATGCCTGGTAAACAACATGACGTCTTACATTATTGTGTCACCACAGCTAAAGACGTCCAGTAACATTTTTGGAGGTTAGGTTTTTGTATCTCCGATTTTTTGTTGTTTATTTTTACATTGCTGCTCTATTTGAGATTGAACTATTCTTCTATCATTATAATTCGTAATTCTACAGTTATTTATTAATTGTTATTGGTTCTCAATTTTATATTGTAAGCCTCTCGCTGATGAGAAACATGCATGATGTACATGTGCGTGTGCATGATAAACATGCGTGCACATACTTGTTTATCATGCATGCTCTACCGTTAGTGGCCAGCCTAACATCAAACTGTCAGCATCGATTGAATGAGAAACATATCTTCGAGGAATTCGGAATGTTTAAAATGAATACAGAGACAAAATATAACTATATTTGAATATTATATTATTTTTTAGTCAATATAAATATTGCTTTTTGCTATTAGAAAAAACGAATATCAGATATTATATAAATAGGACGCCGCATCGAATAGTTCACACTGGGGATCTGTTAGAACTTGTTCAAAGAACTTAAAAAAGACTGAGTTTTCGATTTTGCAAAATTTGCTTTTCTTTTTAGTGATATTCACCAGAGAGAAATGATAATATCTGACTGCTAGTCGTTTTTACTTTCCTTGCCCTATTACCATAGGTAAGGAAAGTATTGCTTTCCAAAAAAAATTAAGGTACCCTAATTTCAAGTTTTCTATACGTTTCAAGTCCCCCGGAGTCCAAAAACATGATTTTTGGGTGTTGGTCTGTGTGTGTGTATGTGTGTATGTCTGTGAACACGATAACACCATTCCTAATCAACCGATTGACTTGAAATTTTAAACTTAAGGTCCTTATACCACGAGGATCCGACAATAAGAAATTCAATTCAAGATGGCGGAAAAAATGGCGGATAATTACTAAAAAAAACATGTTTTTCACGTTTTTCTCGAAAACGGCTCTAACGATTTTCTTCAAATTTATACCATGGATAGCTATTTATAAGCCCTATCAAATGACATGAGTTTTTTTCCTGGGAAAATTGCAGGAGCTCCGTAATATTCTTGAGAAAAATGGCGGATAATTACTAAAAAACCATGTTTTTCACGATTTTCTCAAAAATAACTTGACCGATTTTTTCAAATTCATACCCTGTATAGTTATTTATAGTTCTATCAACTGGCATGAGTCTCCTTTCTGGGAAACCAATGGGGGGTCCACCCCATCCTTGGGAAATGGACTTAGTAACCTCCTTCTCGTGCATGAGGTAGGTAGGTAGCGCAGTTCATAAAAAGAACACATAGTCGAAATATTTCATCTGTAGAACAGCTGTTTTGACGACTTTAATAAAATGACGACTAAAAAATCATCGAATTTCACAATTCACACAAAGAAAAATTATATACACATATACAGAAGTCTGATCGTAGTTTCAAATATGAGCAAGGAAAGTTGAGTGAGTGTACCACACCAGATTTTTCTAATAGCAAAAAGTGGTTTAATAATAAGCAGTTAATAAAATTGCATCATTTCTCTCTGGTGAATATCACTAAAAATGAAAGCAAATTTCCCAAAATCGTCAACTCAAAGTATTTTTTGAGTTCTTTGAACAACTCATAACAGATCACCAGTGTGAACTATTCGATGCGGCGTCCTTCGACCGCTTTTTTCCTCACACCTATCATCAGAATTCCGAGGAAACATCGCAAGAAAACGGCTTCGATCTGGGTCTATGCGCGCGCCAGTTGTCTTGCCTTATGCGGCGAGTGTGTGTGGGCCGCACAAGACTTGTCTCTGGCGAGTGGGTTGACTCCTGCTTACTCCTCTTCCCTCCTCCTCTCCTCCTCAGCGGCTGTTGTCACTGATTCATTGCCAGTCGAGTACCGCTCCAAACGAGTAGGCCTACACTTAGCATAGGCTTTCTACTCGCGCAACGAGCCTCCAACGTTTATTTGAAAGATTTGACATGTAGTATCGACTGATACGCAACCGCTTATCAATCACTCCGAGTAGTGTTTGTTGTCACATAAAAACTGACCTTGAAGATCTGAATGGTTTGGTAGTGATTGAGAGAATTTAATTCTTGTAGAGTACACATTAAAGTACAGTAGAACCTCAGTAATTCATAGTTTATTGGACCAAGCTATGGTAGTTATTTGAAGAATTTTATTCTTGTAGAGTACACATTAAAGTACAGTAGAACCTTTGTAATCCAAGTTAATTGGACTATGCTTTGGTAGTTATTGAGAGAATTAAATTCTTGTAGAGTACACATTACAGTAGAACCTCTGTAATTCATAGTTTATTGGACCAAGCTTTGGAATGGTTTGGTAGTTAATGGGAGTATTAATTCATGTAGAGTACACATTACAATAGAACCTCTATAATTCATAGTTAATTGGACCAAGCTTTGGTATGGTTTGGTAGTTATTGAGAGAATTAAATTCTTGTAGAGTACACATTACAGTAGAACCTCTGTAATTCATAGTTTATTGGACCAAGCTTTGGAATGGTTTGGTAGTTAATGGGAGTATTAATTCATGTAGAGTACACATTACAATAGAACCTCTATAATTCATAGTTAATTGGACCAAGCTTTGGTATGGTTTGGTAGTTATTGGGAGAATTTAATTCTTGTAGAGTACACATTAAAGCTCAGTAGAACCTCTGTTATTCATAGTCAATTGGACCAAGCATTGGTATGGTTTGGTAGTTATTGGGAGAATTAAATTCTTGTAGAGTACACATTAAAGTACAGTAGAACCTCTGTAATTCATAGTTGATTGGACCAAGCTTATAAAACGAATTATAGAGGATTATGAATTGAAGAGGTCTGAATTATCGAGGTTCTACTGTATCTGCAGAAAAAGTGGAGAAATTGTACAAAACTTGTTTATCTTCATAAATTATTTCAAACCATTGCTGCATTCGATCTTGATACAAATTGTTCAATATATATTGGTGTTTTCTGTGTAGTTGTGAAGTTGATATTGTGGTAATTATTCATATTGAATAAAAATACTAGAAAATTGTCAAAACCACAGATTTTGTCGAACCATTATAGAATCTATGGGTTTGACAATTTTCTAGTATTTTTACTCAACATATTGTGGAACTTTCACATGATCGAGAAAACTGTTTGAATTGCCAATTTCACTCACAAGACTATAGTTTCTCATGTAAGATGTTTTGGTTGCACAAAAAACCTATACCTGTAAGTGTAATACAAAATAAAGTGGAATTAACAATACAACCAGAGCTCTCAAGTAGGCCTGTGCAAATACTCTATAGCTTTGAAACCATTCAAAGAGAGTAGAATTAGAGATGTGCTATGATATATTCAATTATCTCGAATGCTAATGGTATCATATAATCCCCCTTCAAATTTCCAATTACTTATAGGTACAGAAAAGTAAATTCGTATGACTAGGGTACAATACCAGCTCAAATACAGTGTTATTACTTCAATTTCAATATGCACATCATCTCCACCTCATCTTTATATAAAGCATCATTTTAAAGTTTGTTTAAAGTGGATTAAGTTGTTTTCTTGGTCCTTCAAAATTATTCCTTTAATATGTAAATATTTCTTGTTTTAGTGATAATAATTTAAAATTTTTCTCCTATGTTTGGTTTTGAAGCATCTAAATTTTAAAATCTACTTTGTGAAAATAGTTGAGAACTGAAAATTGTGTGAAGTGAACAACTACAAGACTTAACCTATTTCGGACTATATGTGTAATCTTATCTAAAGGAGTAGCACAAGGTTACCTTATTTTTTCCTCTCCCTTTCATTTTTGATGATGTACTTATTGTATGAATCAATAAAGAATCAATATAAGTTTAACAAATAAAGATAATGATATCTTTATCATCTATCTTATATCTTCTACTCTATTGATGTACTTGTTGTATGAATCAATAAAGAATCAATATAAGTTTAACAAATAAAGATAATGATATCTTTATCATCTATCTTATATCATCTACTCTATTTATAATGATAAAGATATCTATATGTATAAAAGCGAAATGGCACTCACTCACTGACTGACTGACTGACTGACTCACTCACTCACTCACTCGCAGAACTAAAAATCTACCGGACCAAAAACGTTCAAATTTGGTAGGTATGTTCAGTTGGCCCTTTAGAGGCGCACTAAGAAATCTTTTGGTAATATTTTAACTCTAAGGGTTGTTTTTAAGGGTTTAAAGTTTGTCTTTTAGCATGTATATTCTTCTTCTCCCAATCTCTTATAATTGAAATAATTATAATTGAAATTTCCATATCATATGTTACTATAGAACTATAATCTAGATAGAGTACCTATGCGAAACAGTTGTTAACTGGCAACTCAATAATTTTGTCAGGTTGGCATTAAGTTGAGTTGACTTTGTTAGGTTGGCATCAAGTTGAAGATTTAAATGCATTTATCGCGGAAAAATTGATTGGGCACTGCTACTTCAATCCTGGGAATATTATATTACTAGCCGTCAGGCTCGCTTCGCTCGCCATATCCGTTTAGTCAGACGTTTAGTCTGGACCCCCGACTGGATTGTCCTAACATATGATAAAAATGCTCAAATGAAAAATGCAGGCGAGCGAAGCGAGCCTGCTGATCTTATCCTTGGACGATCCAGTCGGGGGTCCAGGGGGCGGAGCCCCCTGGCTAGGCAGATACGGCGAGCGAAGCGAGCCTGACGGCTAGTATGATATAAAGCTTCATTAAATAAAGCATCTTCAAAGATCAAAATGAAGTACGGTACAAAAATGATATAATATTGCTTTTGGGTGTATATGATTTGACAAAGAATATAATTTAAACAATATTCTTATTGAAGCAAATTTTTCAAGTAAGTCTCAGGTGCGCATGATTTATTTATTTGCCTTAATTTGTTCCAGCAATCTAGTTCTAAATTATAGTGTATTTCATTATCCATCTATAAAATAATAGACCCATCATAATGTGCAAATAAACTTCTCAAGGTCTACGATCAAATCTCACAAATAGATTATCTTCTCCTTTTATTCTTCCATTTTATTATTGAAAGAATGAGCAATTGTAGTTGATTGGTTTCCTTCGTTTACAAAGTTTTATCAAGAACAAATGAAACAAGAGTAATCATCAATATTTCTTGAGCTGTATAAACCTTATTATTGAATTACTTGACCGAGTAATTTGTAGGAAATACTGTACCGATTCTATCTTGACCTGGATTATTGAATAAGAATTCGTTATTGTAGAGTATCTGATCAATTACACTCTAAATAAAGCATTATTATAATAATTACTAGCCGTCAGGCTCGCTTCGCTCGCCATATCCGTCTAGCCAAGGGGCTCCGCCCCCTGGACCCCCGACTGGATCGTCCAAGAATGAGATCAGCAGGCTCGCTCCGCTCGCCTAGTCGACGGCTAGTAATATAATATTCCCAGGATTGAAGTAGCAGTGCCCAATCAATTTTTCCGCGATAAATGCATTTAAATCTTCAACTTGGTGACAACCTAACAAAGTCAACTCAACTTAATGCCAACCTGACAAAATTATTAATTTAGTTGCCAGTTAACAACTGTTTCGAAGAGGTACTCTATCTAGATTATAGTTCTATAGTAACATATGATATGGAAATTTCAATTATAATTAAGAGATTGGGAGAAGAAGAATATACATGCTAAAAGACGAACTTTAAACCCTTAAAAACAACCCTTAGAGTTGAAATATTGCCAAAAGATTCCTTAGTGCGCCTCTAAAGGGCCAACTGAACATACCTACCAAATTTGAACGTTTTTGGACCGGTAGATTTTTAGTTATGCGAGTGAGTGAGTGAGTGAGTGAGTGCCATTTCGCTTTTATATATATAGATATCGAGTGACCTGGCTGGATCAGGTCTGGTGTCAGAGTTTTCAGGTCGCAACTTATAAATTTCAGGGACTCTGACATGACCTAACGACAGCTTCTTAGGCAGCCGGGACCGACGAAGTAACGTGTCCACCCGAAACATTATTGAAAGAATAAGAAGTTTCTTCTCAATTTCTGTCAGTTTTTAAGTATGGTCAGTTATTAATTTTACAAAGAAGAGGTAAAAATACAAATTTAAATAAATAATATAGGCTACTGGTCTGATATCTTCAATCTAACATTATTTTTCTCTTTGCAGATCCATCCAAAGGTGGTGTTCAAAGTGTGACAGTATCAACAAGACATCACATTCAGGTGTGAGTCCTGACTCACCCAGCTATGACTTTACCCATGAATACAATAATATAGAGGAGCCACTTCTCTGATACCAATTTTCAACTCTTCTACGCTGCTTGTTCCATTCGACAGTGAGTAAATTTTCCATTATTTATATCTACTCATCAATGTACTAATTTTGGTGATGTAATAAATCAATTTAGCCATGTTATAACCAATTATTAATTGAAATCATGTTTTTCATGTAAAAATAAAGAATGAAGAAAAATAATTATAATTGGTGTATAACATGACTAAATTGATACATTATATTACCAAATTGGTGTATTTTTTATTTATTTATCATTTATTGTACAAAATACTACAATCATAATATAATTAAAAAATAGGCTGAGCCTGTACTATTTTTCTCCAAAAATTTTGATAAAAAGTTAATATTGTCCAAAGTTTGAGGTTAAGATATCACACACTGCTTTGTCACTTGATTTTTGATCCAGGAATAATGATTTGAAGATTTTGAATTTCGAAGGTTGACATAATACTTTAAATGAATCACAGAATCAATTATTGAATTAATTTGTATTGATGAGTCGATATTATAATGTAATATAATTACTAGATCGGTGTCTTGGGCAGTTGGTGTGGTTGATTAGTTGTGAAAAAATATTATTGTAACTCCTTTAATATTGGAACAAACAAAACAATATCTTAATAAGTAACTTATAATAAATAATTAAATAAATACGTAAGTATATAATAAATAACTAAACAATATCTTGAATTAATTGAAATTTTAATTATTCAAGAATCCACTCTTCCAAACGTTATATTCAGTATAACTCTTTTTTATTGCTTATAAAAGTAGTTGAATCTGCCTTAATTCTCTCAAGTTATTAACTTTTTCCACATATATTCTCTCACTCTAAAAGTGATTTATAACTAATGTATATTTCTACATAAAAGTCGTTGTTTCCACCTATATTATCTCATAGAACTAGTTGGTTTAATTTTAGCTAATGCTAATGCTTAGTAATTATTGAGTTCAAAAAATTATCCCTAATAGATCCCAATCAGGTTTGCCTGGTTGCATCATGACTCCCTACATTCTCGCAATCATAGGTTGTGTACAAACATCACTGTTTTTTTTTTTCAATTTATTCTAAAAATAGTGATGCTACATCACAAATCCTACTGTTCAGCTCCTTCTCACTTAATTGCATTGGTATTTTCTCATCTTCAGATTCATTAATGCTTATGACTTTAATTGGCAGAGAGATCCTTTTGGATGTTCTGCCTCGCCTTAATACTAATTCACTAATTACTTACACTAAGCTTCAGATTAATTCATTCCCACTTGACATATTATTATCTATTCTAAAAATAAATTTACTGAATGTTTTGTCCAATGAAAAATATTCCTTCCCAATAATATTCCAGATCCATCAACAATTTGAATTATACATTTTTCTTGATGAAAATAAATCTTCATTTAGATTATTACTCTGAATAATAATAATTTATGAATCACAATAAATTGAAGAAATTACATCGTTGTTTGATATTCCAAATTCTTTTCTAGTCAGTCTTGATTATCACCAAAATTATTGCTTTCATAGATTCATCTTGACTAGAGTGGCCTGCAGCTTCAACAATCTTATTATATTAATAATTATTACTCTATTCTTGTGATTGTATAAGTTGTTTAGGCTTACCTTTCTCTGTTAAACTATAAAGATACCGTTAAATTGTTGGTTTCTTGTCTCAGGTTAAACCTACTGGAAAGCGCAATTATCTCTTCATTGAATCTCATGAACAAAAATATCATTCTGCAATTAAGTTAATATATCATTATGATCATATTCTTCATCAACCCAACAGAAAATTACAATTTCCCATTTAAAAATTCTTATAAACACTGGTATAATTCAAAATATTCACTCTGCATCAATTTTCACGGATAAATTGTCATATGAAAAAGTCATTAATGTAAAAACTCGAATGAGTCATTGTCAATATTGTCGAACCGTTCCATAATGAATAAAAACACACATATGTTGTCAAATTCTACACATTTTTATTTGGTACAAAAAAATCAAACTAGTCAAAAAATGTTGGTACAAAATGGTGTGGTCACGAAACCATGGTCGTGTACCAAATAAAACTGTGTAGAATTTGACAACATATATTTGTTTTTATTCAATCATTAATGTAAATTAAATTCATCTTAGAATCCTTTTAAACATTTTCTTTGTCTCTTTTATAATTATTTTAACCAAGTGGCAGAATCCTCATAATAGATATTTGTCACATTCAAAGAGAGGTTCTGATAACTAGTATCAATGATTGCATGTAATCATGCGACTAATCATGAAATTATATTATCCTATACTATTAAACGAGCAACTTCTGTTTTTATGTTTAGATGTTTGGATGTTTAGATGTTTATATGTTAGTATTTCACCGGATCTCGAAAACGGCTCTAACGATTCTCACGAAATTCAGAACATAGTAGGGTTATAATATAAAGATTCGATTGAACTAGGTCTCATCCCTTGGAAAACTCGCTGAAGGACATTAAAAGATTAATCATTAATCATCCTTAGAAAAACAGCTGATAATAATTATTTCGTCGTCTGTTGGTGATGGAAGTGAGTGAGCGAGTTCATGTATGGTGGACTGTGTCAAAATTATGACTTAGCTGTTGAACTTTTGTAATCATTCAATCAGGTACTTAGTGCCGGTTGCAAAAAAGCCGAGTTATTTTCAATCCTGATTAATTCCAGTAGATCAATCTTTTTTAAATGGTCTTCTCTGATTTGGTTCACGTGAAATTAATCAGGATTAAAATTTAACCGGCTTTTGAGCAACCGGGCCTTTGTGAGGGAAAATTTTGCCTTCCCTTTGGGAATTAATCTCAATTAACTGTGATTAGATAGAACATTTCTGTATGAATGTAATTACGATTTCTTCTTTCGTAATACATTTTTTATGCTTTTGTACTCCAGAGCGAAGCTCGGTCCCCGATATTGAGCCAATAACAGACCCTAAAGGATATGGGTGTTATTCTTCTGTCATCAATATTTTTCTATTTTATATTATATTCACAAATTGTGATCAATATAGTTTATTTATTTGGTGATCATCAATAGTTCACAATAATTATTATCATGATGTAGCCTCATGATCAGTTCCGATTATCTCAACTCAGTATACATTTCAGGCTGAATTATGGTAGGATAACTTTCACTATTACCAGCTGCTTTACCCAGAAAAACAATACAATTGCAGCACCGAAGACTAGTGTCGTTATGTGAACAGACTCTCTCACTTTTCCTAGTCGAGGAACAGAGACAGTCAACTATCTTGTATCTTCTCCACGAATGTTGGACAGAGAAAGGAGTGTCGTTCATCTCCAGATTTAGAAGACAGAACTGATAATATCGTCTGCCTTGTGACTGGAAGACAGAAAAGGAATAATTATCTTTCTCCTGATGTTGGACGGAAATAGAAAATCAACATTTCACAGCTGTTAAAGAAGAAACGATATGTTACTGATATCCTCATCTAATCATGAATTGTTCGAAAAATAGGAATTAGTGATATTTCTGAGGTGCAATATCTATAAAAAACAATCATATTTGTTCCAAAATAAATAGATCTTAAAAAATAAGGGGCTCTTCTCCTTCACTTGCACTCCAAATTGTGACTAAAACAAAAGATTTAGTAAGTTTCTTATGGGGTTCATTCAATTTAATTAGTATTTTAATCATAAAATTTATATTGTTTATTTCTCAAGGATAGTTTTGACTCTCAACTAGATTAGAAACAAGGTTAGTCTTGTCATTTCGACTTTCTTGAGACCAAGTCTCACTCTTGGAAAACTCATTTTTCCTTTCTCCGATTGTAGTAATATAAGGAGAGTAAATGCATGGACTAAATAATGAACAATTGAGTCTATGGTAAATGATGTTATCATCCTTCGCCCGTTGTAAGACAAAGAAAATGATAAGCTTGTCATATCCTACCAGCTTTTGAACAGAGAGAATAGATAAAAGTGTCCTGCTTCTCCAGCTAGAGATAACAATAAAAGTAAACGAATTTTCTTCATTTTTCCGGCAGTAAAACAAATAAAACTCAAGTTCTATAAAAATCTTGGGTTTACTTTGATAAAACCCATTAATTTCCAATTGCCAACCAGTCTCATCCAAAACAGACTCAACAGATAATGATTTAGTCGAGTTTTTCATATGAGACTAATGGATCAAATTAACTTAATCATCATCTGCTTATAATCAGTCAAAGACAGCCAATAATGTAACTATTTTTGGAACCAAGTGACAAATAATAATATTTTGCTTCCACTGCCAAAAGTGATACAGAGAAAACAATAGAATTCTATCATCCTTTACCAAATGTATTAGACAAAGACAACCAATGAATTAACTATATTTCTCGATCCAAACAGAGACAACTAATAATGATTTTTTTTCTCTGTCTAATCAGAGAGAAAAATGTAATCCAATTTTATTGTATAACGTACTCTTGTGTGCAGAAATAGAACTATTCTATTCTATTCAATCACTATTTGTCAAATGTAGAACCAAATTGTTCAACCATTTTTCTTGAGGCAAATATCAGACAAAGACAACAATACAGTTCAATCATCCTTTGCCAGTATCAGAAAAAGACAGATTTGTGTGAGTGCCCGTCAGAGCGAGACAGTATTTTAACCATTCTTCTCAAGTAAAACAAAGAAAACAGATCATGCAGTAGAGCTTCGAAGGTGTAGAACAGAGAAAGTAGATGCTCCAGTATTGTCATAGTTGTGAAGTGATAGAGGGAGAGAGAAGGAGTTAGCAAAAAACGGTATTGTCGTCTCTTTCTATCAGACGCGACCGGATCCAGTCAACCCACTGCAGACCTTCTGCAGCTCAAGATCTATCCTGAACCTCTCCTGTGTACCCCCAAATCCCCTAGCCCCCCATTCCAGACGCCTCCTTTACCCCCTTTAGTAGTCCAGTGACTGTATCTCCAGGTGCTGCTGCATAAGAAGAAGAAGAAAGAGAAGAAGAAGGAAGGAGAAGAAGTGGAAGAAACAAGACTAGTGGCGGCTGGAGGACCAAGATCGCGATTTAGAATTCAGTCTGTTGCTCACCGCTGTCTTGAACGGATGTATCTGTCTCTCTCACTCCGCCATCCAACGCGTACGCCGGTTACTCTCTCCTCTCTTTCTCTCACACTCGCTCAACCCCTACAACAATAACGTGACGTCATTAAGATGACTATGTTTCAAAAATGATCAAAATTCTTGTAGAAATGTCTTGGAAATTTCAAATAGTGTGCGCCGGTTTATGACAGTGATTGAAAATTTGGATCCGGCTACTGGTTAATTTGGATAAACGCCTCGTTTTGCTACTTGTGTGGTGCAGTTCTGCAAAGAGTGAGTCATTTTTAGTAATTTAAATAGTTCTAGATTGAATATTTTAGCTTTTTATCAGCCGTTCTTGTGATTTTGTTCATCGGTTTGACAGTTGTGTTGATTGGGTCAGTCTTTCAGTTATCAGTCATCTTGTTTTAAATGACTTGATTATCATGACTCTGTATCTTCTACAGGTATTTCAATGATGAAGTGTAATTTCAGATATATTATATTTGATTTGAATATTGTTTATCCGTGTTCAACTCCTTCATGCATGTTACATTTTCAGTACTAGTATTCTGGTTGTGATAGACTGCATTTTTCTATCTCCAGACCTTGTCTATCAAGCACGTTTTACTGGATGTTTGTTGACTCACATGTACTGTACTGATGTTAGATACCGGAACAAAATATTCTTATTAAACCCTGTGACATGACCAGATTAGATATCAAAAATGGGAAGAATAAACAGATCTTCAAATCACATTTTTTAACAGAGTATTCATATACGATAGTCATGTAGGCAACACTTCATTGATGGCTACTTGTATGTACAAAAAATTGAAGATCAAATCACACTTTCAATATTTATTGTGTAATAGTATGTCGTGTAAACATATAAAATTAATATTGAAAGGGTACTATGATCATAAAATTTGTGTAGTAGCCTAGAAAACTGATGTAGACAAGAATATCATGTCATCAAACAAATACTCTAGAACTTATGTTTTTAGTAGCATATTTTTCTCTCATGCATCTCCTTATATACGGCATATCCAAGTCATCCTGGTAGACAACAATTCTGAAAATTTGTTTTAGTCATCAGCAATTTTTATTACTCATGCTCAGGTAGAATTTGTGAGGTCAACTCCAGTTTAAAACTCACGATTTCTCAATAATTATTTTGAATTTTACTCGGAATTGTTTATCCCAGTCAACGCTTTTCAATATAGGTTACAAAAATGTTGTGCTTTTTCAGTAACTTCTTATATCAAGCTGAAAAATTTACTCCTACCTAAAGTTTCACAAATATGACAAAAATATTTTTAGAAAAACAAATTGTGTGAAATGACAGTTAACATAATATTAAGAAGGTGTACAGTTTCTGAGTAGAATAGGTACTCACACAATTGACTGATCACCTATGTCTTTAGCAAAATGCTTTTTCAATCTTTTTTTTTTGTTTTGACTCTTATCTTCCGCATAAAACCATTTTTGGAAAATTAAGGGGGGAATCGCTACAGTCTTGAATTCTAGCTTAATCGATTCAGAAGATCCTGAAACATCGCCTCGCACAGACGGAACCTCGATTTTCGCAATAGGGGGCTCGGACCCCTCATTTTTTTTAAATGTCAAAAACTAACTCACATCAGAAAGTCTCAAGGAGTCTTAGCAGGCAATGGGAGAATTATGGTTTTTCTACATAGATACATAATATTGTGTCTATAAAAAACGTAATGATCCTCAACTTTGATGGTTAAATTGTAATTTGATTCTTTCATTTATAATTTATTGTTATATCTATGTTAACAGGTTATTTAAAATATACAATAAGGGTTTCTTATGATTACAAATATAGCTCTACCAAGGGAAACAATACCAAACCCAGTAATAAAGCTACCAAACTCCTAACTTCGAGACCGGTTAAAACCAATTCAAGTATTGAGATCGAGACTTGAAACTCCAGAGAAACTTGAAATGATCAGTAGGTCGAGCAATGAATGCCTTCAACAGATTTAAACCATCAATTACCAAAGTCGAGTCCATTATTAGAGCAATCCATTAGTATTTTTAAGCCGATCAATTAATTTTGTTTGACAGGTTTTGGTAGCTGCTATCACTAACCTTATTCCTCTCTTGAGCAGATTACAGGTTATAGGTATTAGTGGTTGATGATAGTCTGAGAAGAAAGTAGTGGTACAGTAAGATTCACTCCAAACCGACCGGATTCTTTGTGAATAACATCTATGTAACCCATTCAATAAATTCTGACAGTTCAAACTGTGAAACTAACAATGCACTGTTGAACTAACTGTAGTTTTAACTGTCAGAATTCTCCATAAATAACATAGATGCAACTCATTCAACAAATACTGAAAGTTTTAAGTGAATAGTAGTCGCTGTATTAGAAATCGGCCAATGTCACTTTGGGCAATCCTAAGTGTGTTGAAACAGACTGTCAACCGGTTAAAAGTCATGAATATCTGAAAGTCACTGAATCTCCAATGTTTTTACAACCGTTGTTGAGAATATTCTCGAATGCAGTATTGAAATGCAGTGGAGATTTCCTGATAACTAACAGCTGTCACAATAAAATGACATCCCTGTAAGATATCTGAGAGTTATTGGCTTTGTGCAAAGACCTTTGCATGTTTTAAAGGGAAAATAATAGCCGTATAGTGAGATTCTCTGTGAACGGTCAGGATTGGTTTGATGGGAAGTATTGATCTTATCTATAGGAATAGCTGACAGTTTGAAGTGAATATAGCTGTATGAAACACGCTTAAAAGTTGAATGGCAAGATGATTAGATCTGCGAATCTTTATAATTCAATATTTATGACTGGTTGTACTGTAGAAATACAATTCATATTTGAAGATTTTTTTTCTGCAACTTTGTCAATCTGTAGAATGACATAGATTTCAAGAATGTAATTTTCAATATTCCAATAGAAAATTGGTTTTTGTACTGATACTGTAACCGTCTGTGAATTTGAAAATAATTTCATTTTACTCATAATGATAAAATTGGAATGACTCCCGAGTATTACAGTAGGCCTACTCCCTGAATGCTAAAAATTAGGTCCAATACCGTGAACGCGTCTGGACTTGACTAAAAAAGTGAAGGAATGATGTAAACGTGAAAATTGTTATCTATTTGGTTATTGAACAATATTTCAAGTTCGGATGAAACCTTAGAAAAAATCAGAATGACTTTCACAAAATTGAATAGTATTACACACAACAAAATATCCCAATCAACAACTCCATACCTCAATGATTTAAGATGCAAATTTTATTTTATTCTATTATTATAATTTTACAAGAAGCACTGAATGGGAGAGAAAAACTAAAGATACTCCTTGTACTATTTCTGTCCCAGATTTAGATAATAATTTGAAAGTCCGAAATGAGGTTATGATTCTACTTTTCTGAAATTTAGTTCTTTTTCACTCGAAAACAACTAAAACTAAGAATTTTGAAGGTTGAGAAACTGGATAGGAAACAAAAATATTACACTCAAATCACTGATAATTGAAACATTTTTACGTAATTTTACAAAAATAGAACTTATTATTCAGCACATTATTTGTATTGTTAGAATTGAAATACGGTAATTCACTTCTTGAAAGAGTAGGAAAATTATTACTCTTGACAAAATCTTGCCGAAATAAAATCCTCATCCATCTCTGATCAAATTAGTAATTCTTGCTCATTCATTTTTCTTTCTCATGCTTTTTGTTTCTGCTTTTTAATTCGCTATTTTGCACTTTCCTTGATGTTGTACGTCTCTCGTCCCTGTTTCTAATTTGCACCAATCTTGCCAAAGTAAATATCCATCTCTGATAAATTAATAATGTTGCACTCTTCTTTCTCATGTGTCTCGCTTCTCTTGTATTTTTTATTATTTCTCTTGATCTTCTCTTGCACTTTCCCTGCCTCGTCCTTCTTCTTGCACTTTCTTGCTCTTCCTTGCTCTTGTACTTTCTTTGTAATCTAGCTGTCTTTCGCTCCTGCTTCTCTCTCACTTTTGCTCTTGCACCAAACACTTGGAAACCAGCCGATGACACAGCTTCTGTCCTCTCATGAGCCAGTTACCTTGCGCCACGCTCCAAATGCCTTCAAAAGAAGTGACACTAAAAGATCAAATTCTTTTCAGTCGTAGTTCACAACACAATACAACAAACAAAGCTGAGCTGAGCCGAGCATCCAAGTTTCAAACTGTCAGCGTTGGTTTAATGGGGGAACATTGATGTTATTTATAGTAAATTCTGACAATTTGAAGTGCATTTTCTATCGTAAGATTCATATTAAACTGTCAGCATTGTTTGAATGGGGAACATTGATGTCATTAAATAGCGAATCCTGACAGTTTTAGGGCCGTTTGCCCAGTATAGATTGCTAAACTCGATTAACGTAATCAAGTTTAAGTTGATCGAGTTTCAGTTAATCTGAAAGTTTAAACTTGAATCGGTTTTCTCAATGCATTTACTAATCCAGTTCAAGTTAAACTATTTTAGCGTTAAGTTGGTAATAGAATGTCATCGTTTTTTAATATCAGGAAGGCTAATTTTTACAGGAAATTTGTTATTTTTTCACAAACCATCAGTAAATTGAGGTTATGTAGCTACTATTTCCTCGTTCAAAATCCACAGAGCTGTAAGCTGTACAGTAATAAAAGTGAAAAGCGATCAAGAAATTCTTCAAAAAATGATGAAATGCTATATTACTATTAGAAACAAACTAACTTATATTTAGTTGGCACCATAAAATATATTCTAGAATGTAAGATAAAAATATCTATTATCTACTATACCTTATTTTGTTATGAAAATCTACTTAAATCTACTACGGTCTTCCTCGTTTATCTCTTGAAAGCAAAATATCTTAGTTATGTGTTATTGAAAACATGTTTTCTAATCAAAGACCACTGATAAAAATTGTCTTATTTTTTATTAAGTGGTTTATTTAATCAAATACTAAATTGGCACTTGCTTTACTCAAGCAAAACCCTTAAAAGATTCTCTATCATCCCAGAAAGTTTGATAGTTTATAATGATTCAATATAACCTAAATAATTATTATCGTCTACAGAAGCATTAAAAACAACCGTCGAAAAATAATTTACTATTAGCTGTTTCCCCATCAAATCTTACAGATATCTAGTTAATCCAAATTATTTGGTTTAAACCTCCTGTTTTGGAGGTTTAAACTTTCCCAGAGTTTAAACTAAATACAGAGTTTAAACTGATACTGCGCAAACGGAATTTTAGTTTAAATCAAAATAATCCAGATTTGGTTTAATCTTTCGCTTAAACTTAAACAGTGCAAACCGCCCTTAGTGAGTTTCACTATACTGAGATCCATTTCAAGCTGTCAGTATTAGTTGAATGAGGATCATTGATGACATTCATAATGAATTCTGACAATTTAAAGTGAATCTTCTGTGGTAAGATTCATTTTACACTGTCAGCATCATTTGAATGAGAACCATTGACGTTATCCACAGTGAATGCTGCCAGTTTAAAGTGAATTTCACAGTATAGAAAGTGACTGTGACCATTCACAAACTTGTGATCTGTTTCCGGATGCACTAATTACACAGTAGGTACTGTGAAGCCACAATTATTGTTCTGTGGACGCCATTGTGGAGAGTGATCTGTCAATGAGCCGTGTAGCTCTTGTAAGATCCACTTCAAACTGTCAGGATTCCTTTGTAGATAACATATCAATACTTTCTATTCAATCAATACTGACACTCTAAAATGTACTTAAAAGTTATTAAGAACTGTCAGTTTTGGTCAGGTTAAGAACTGTCAGGTTGTATAGGGAACATTGATGTTATTTACAAGAAATGATGACAGTTTTAACTGAATCTAACTATATAGGAAAAGGATTTCATCAGCACCTTTCACCGAGTCTCCTCTGACTTCAACACCGTTCTAATCTGGGAAAGCTTTTAGTGGCTTCATCGACTACGGTAGTTATCGAGGAGTAATTAGTCACAACTATTATAATATCAACTGGCTATTTCCGAAATAGTTTAAACTGTAGATTTCCGGTCAATAAACTATTCGACGACTAATTTGTCGAGCTTTCGTGGGAGTTCAAACGGTTATTGCTTGTCGATATCCGTAATTTGAAAAGTATGATATAGCTTGATTATTTATTCGTTAATGACTGGCTGACTGTTAAAGATGCTTCAAAATCACTTCCTGGTAGCTCGGATAGGAACCCATATTTAAAGCTGTAGAAAGGTTTACTCTCATCCATCAAAAGCACCATCAAAGGACCATCAAAAAAGATTTCATCAGCACCTTCAGAATTTCATAGGCATCGTTCATAAATCAATGAATTTTCCATTTAGTAGCCAGAGGATACAATGTAGGCATACATAAGGCCACGTCAATACATTGTATCATCTCAAATTAATGAGAAAAAAATGTACTTGCTCTAACAAATAATTTTACATTGTTATCGTTTGTTATAAGAATTAAATTAAATACTTTGTATCATTGCCCATTCATCAAAGATGTTGTGGAACTGCAGTGAGCTTCATTAAAACAATATTACTTCAGTAAATTAAATTAAATTTTTTACTTCAGTTTGAAGACTGACTTGAAGCCTGTAGTCTTGCTTGTTCTTGAAATGATTTTATCTGTCATCATCGTTCATCAATCAATGAATTTTCCATTTAGTAGCCAGAGGATACAATGTAGGCATACATAAGGCCACGTCAATACATGGGATCATCATCATCCCTTCATGTAGAGTGTAATATTACATTTTTCTTCTCACATTTAAATCGAATCTTCAATTCGAGATCTATGGAACTTTATAGTAAATGTCAGAGTTATCAATAGACGGATAAACTTTTTGACGGAGAATTTATTATCGTAAATGTTTGTTGCATTGTTCCATGGTGTCACCGAGGCTGGGTTGACAGAATTAAAAAGATAAATGGTTTAGTTAAATAGAGATGATATATATATAAAAATTTAAAATAACATTTTCAAATTAAAGTTTTATTGAGAACAGATGTAGAATGTGAATTCTAAACTTATAAGTTATAATTTTTTGATGACGTGTCTGTGGAGATCGATATTGAACAGGGCGTTGGTTTGGTGACTTTCAACTTTGCTTTTCCTGTTCAGCCCTTCCTTCTCTTCTGAAAAATGGCTTGCTACAAGTACTGTTGTCGTAGAGTTTTGCTCTAAATCATTTTCGTTTATTAATGTTGTAGATTGAGTTTTATATAAAATTTTGTGCTGTTTTGGTCAGATTTAGTTGTTAATGTAGTAAAGCCAATAGCCACTGTGTTTCAACTGTAAACTAGATAAGTATTTTAGTTCGTAATAACTCTTGAAATAATTAGTCTTAAGATATTTTCTCTTTCTGTATTTTGTGTATTTTCATCTGAAGATTATAAGTTAATTTGCTCTGAAAACTGGATTTCTCATTCATAGGCAATAGATCCATTCACAGTTTATCAAGAATCTATTTTATTGGAGCCGACAACTATTCTTAGGTTGATAGGTGTTAAATGCTATTCCAACCGTTTAAGGAAAAATTGGTAGCACGGCAAATGGTACGCCCTGGTGTGGGACTCAAACTACAAAATATATCCCTGGTTATAAAAAATTATTGGTAGGATAGATATCTTGATGAATTGTGAATGGGAGATGCTGCTGAGTGGGAAATCGGTTCAAGAAAGTTCAGGTTCTAATGAGTAAATATTTTTTACGCAGTAGCAAGATGGAGAGCAATAAAAATAATGAAGTTTTATCCAGTGAAAACATTCAAAACTTAGATGAAGAATCACAAGATTTAGACCTAACCTTAAACAATGACTCAAACGATAGTGTAGCTGTAAGTGAAAACGTTTCAAATGTAACAAGTCATGAGAAATTAGTAGAAATATCAAATGAAACAAGTATGGTAGGAGCTAAAAATGATATAAATCTTATAGCATTCCTAACACAAAGATTTGATAATTTGAAACAAGAGCAAAATGCTAGGTTTGATGATATGAAGCAAGAATTTGCTAGCATAAGACTAGATCAGGTTAGTACAAAGCGGGAAATAAAAGAGATAAATGATACATTAAGTAAAAATCACAAAGAAATAGGTCATCTACAGCAGAAAACTAATGATCTTGAAACATCAATGTTAGATGTAGAAACATCAATGCAAAACAAAATCATTCAAGTTTCTGATAGGGTCAGTGAGGTTAATGAAAGAGTAAATAAAAATAAGATCATAGTTGAGCAACAAAATATGACACAAAATGCTATCAATGCAGAAAATAATGAAAGTATTAAGCATGTTGAAAAAGAGGTTGTAGAATTAAACGAAAAAGTAGACAAGGAAATCAAGGTATTATCCTCTTTGAAAATAGATTGTCAAGAAAATACAGCTGCTATAACTGAGGTTAGAAAAAACATAAATAAAATTAACATGTCAACAAAACCGATGTGTAATCATACTGGTAACAATAGTAATTTCGATAGGTTTGAATTCCAAATGCAAATTGACAAAAAGAATCCAATGCATTTCTTAGTAAACTTGACCGAGTATCTTGAGAGAAATGAAATCACAAACTGGATCAAAATTAAGGGTATTTTGGAAAACAATTTTAATTCAAATTTTGCTCATCGTGATTGGTGGATTTTCATCCGTTTTGATATAAATAACTTTGAAGAATTTAAAGAGAAATTCATTGCTAGAATGTGGTCAGACAACATTCAGTCATCTGCTAGAGATGATTTGAGATTTGGAAAATATAAGCCAAACTTATCTAAGAATCTTACTGAGTATTATATTTCTCGTTTCAACATTGCTAAGAATCTAATTCCAGCCTTAGATAAAGATACTATTTTCAAGTTTTTGAAAGGTCATTTTGATGAAACCATATCTACAGCTGCTATTATTCGTAACATTAAGACTAGTGATGAGTTTATTTGTTTGTTGAATGAGTTTGACAATACTGACACTTACAAAGTAAACAGACAAATGCCCCGTGATCATAACAATGCTCAAGCTGGAAGTCAAAATAAAACAATAAGTTTTCATCAGAGTGAACATAGGGATGATAGAAATAGGTCTCAGAATTCAAATGGTGTGATGTTTCATGATAATAATAAGCAGTATCAAGGAGGTAGGAATTATTTCCAAAATCGACGGTACCAAAATGGACCAAACAATAATGGTCATAGAGATCAAAATTTTCAGCATAATTTCAGAGATAATAGAAATCATCAACTTGGGAATTCAAATCAATCAAATCCAAATCGACCAGCTAACAACTACCAGTTAGATTTCAGCCTACCACCGCCAGGTTATATGCCTGCTCAAACTTCAAATCAGACAAATGCAAATCGTCCAAGACATAATGCTCCTTTAAACTAATAATGGGACGACGAAACGACAGCCCTGCTCTCCCAGTTAAGGAAAGGTCAAATTTTGATATAACTGTAGACATGAATAAAATAAATTTTGAAACTGAAACTTCAAACAGATTTGAAGTAAGAAAGCCAGAATTAATCAGTCAAATTCATGTGCAAGAAAATAGCTGTAAGAATTTAAGTAATGAAGTAATGCCTAGTTATCAAGAAAGTCATATTAAAGCATCAAGTGTTAATATGGTACATACTCCAGAAATTCAGGTAGATGAAGCTATGAGTAAATCTGAAATTGTTTGTCAAGAAGAACCATACATGATAGGTTGTATTTTTAATGAACTATTGGAGGAACAAGAGAATACTCCACCCACTGGATATGACTTAGCAGAAATAGAAGTACAAATTTTCAATAAGAAATATCAAATGATTATTGACACCGGCTCTGAGGTAAATGTAATTAATGAGAAACTTGTTGATGAAATGAAGAAAAACAATCTCAAGTTGAACTTGGTACCAGCTCCTAATGTAAGTATAGTTGTAGCTACTGGTATGAGACATAAGAAGATAAATAAACAGATTATGTTAGAGGTATTTTTTGGTAAGTTAGAATTGCCAATAGTTTTTCTTATAGTTCAAGATTTAAATGTGGATATTTTGGTGGGTTGTGATTTCTTAAAAGATGCTGGAGCAATTATTGATTTTAATCAAAATATGATATCACTGAAAGATTGTTGTTTTCCATTTATAAAAAAGGATACCTTGAAGTACAATAGACTTTTTCATGTTAACATGGTAAGAGACCAAGAAACGTTTGATACTTTATGGAAGCAGCAGATTGATAATTTAAGATTACAGCTAAGCGATGAATCTCCTGAATTGGTAAACAAATTAATTGAAGTATTTGAAAATAACAAAGATATTTTCTCTGATAGTCCTGGATCTGCAAAAGACTATTTATGTCAACTTAAAATGAAAAATGATGTGAAATTAGATAAGAAGAGTTATCCGATTCCATATCAGTATAGAGATCAAGTCAAGAAAGAATTGAAGAAAATGTTAGATCAGAAAATCATTGAACCAGGTAGTTCTGAATATACAAGCCCTATGGTAGTAGTGAAAAAACCAAACAATGAAATTCGATTATGTTTAGATGGAAGAGAAATAAATAAGTACATAATAAGGGATTTTACAGAAACTGAACCAATAGATAACTTGATCATTCGTTTCAATAAGTGCAACTACATTAGCAGTTTTGATCTCACTCAAGGTTTCAATCAGGTAAAATTAACTGAAGATAGTAAAAAGTATGTAGCTTTCAATGTTTTTGGACAGACTTATCAATATACACATCTACCATTTGGATTGAATATTAGTGGTTCTGAATTTATCAAGTGCTTGTACAAAATGCTAGGTGAAGAGGTTTGTGAGTTTACTATTGCTTATATTGATGATCTTGCCATTTCTAGTATATCTCTTGAACAACATATCAGTCGAATTGAACTATTATTCAATAAGTTGAGGGAAAGTAATTTGAAGTTGAAACTGAATAAATCGAAATTTATTGCAGATAAGATAAAGTATTTGGGTTATATTATCAGTAAAAATGGTATTGAAGCAGATGACTCTAAGCTAAATGCTATTCAGAAATTTCCCATTCCTCAAAATTTGAAACAATTGCAGTCATTCATAGGTCTCTGTAATTTTTACAGAAAGTTTCAGAAAAATTATTCATACTTGACAAATCGTTTTAAACATCTTCTATGCAAGAAAAATAAATTCATTTGGACTGAAAAAGATAATGATACCTTTCAAGAAATCAAAGATAGGTTCATCGACTGTGTGATCTTGAAACATCCTGATTATAACAAAAATTTCATTTTGGCCACTGATGCCAGTGATGTAGGAATTGCAGCTGAGTTATTTCAGGAAGGTGAAGATAAGGAACACTGTGTCATTGCATATGCTAGCAGAAGCTTAACGAAATCTGAATTAAATTACACAATATGTGAGAAAGAATGTTTAGCTGTATTATTTGGCTTGATGAAACTTCAAAATTATTTTGGTAATCAAAAAATAGTTGTCCGTACAGATCATAAAGCCTTGACCTTTTTAAAAAAATGTAAGATAGGACATGGTCGTTTGGGAAGATGGATTCTTGCATTACAGAATTTTAATATTGAGTGGGAATTTGTAGCAGGAAAGGATAACATTGTGCCAGATATCATTTCTAGAACTGATTATGAAGGTAATTTAGAAAATCGAAATTCAAATGAATTCAAGGTATTGAATATCATTAAGAGTGATAACAAGTTAATTGAGATAGTAAAGAAGATCAAAGAAATTCAAAAAGATGATGTTTGGTTAAAAAATGTAAGAGAAAAGTTGGAGACAGGTAATTTGAATATCAACAAATTTTTTAAAGTAAATGATGATCTTTTGTTCACTAGAAAATCTGGAAAGAATAGTTTTTGGAAAGTTTGTGTGCCTTCAGCACTGTATGAAGAATTGATAGTTGAATTTCATGAAAGATTAGGTCATGTAGGTATATCAAAAACATGCAAATTTATTGAAGAAACTTTTTACATAAAAGATTGTTACAGACTTGTTACCAAAACTATAAGATACTGTAAGTATTGTCAACTTGTAAAGACATCAAATGAAAAGAAATTATTAGAAATGCATACCATAATTTCTGAGAAAAAACATCACAAAGTGTTCATTGATGTTTATGGAGAATTACCAGGTGGCAAGTACAAATGGATGTGCATTATTCATGATGGCTTTACTAAGTTTACAAAGTTGTATCCTATAGTTAAGGCTAACGCTCATAATTTAGTAAAAGTTGTTGAGAAATATGTAAATGAATTTGGTAAATTTGAATATATAATCAGTGATAATGGTACTTGTTTTCAAAGCAGATTGTGGAAAGAATCTATGGAAAGATTAGGTATAAAATATTACTACATTTCAGTTTATCATCCCCAGGCAAATCTTAGTGAAAGACCATTGAAAGAGGTCAATCGCATATTGAGAACTTACGTTCCTGTAAATAAGCATAATATTTGGTACAAGTATATTGATAAGGTTGAATTTGTCATCAACAACAATTTTCATGAATCGACTGGTCACATACCCATGGAGCTTATGATGAATCATAAATTGGCACATCTTGTTTTCAAATATATCAAATATCCTGTAGAAAATAAGTTTGAACTTGAAGAAGAAAGTATCAGAAACAAACGAATACTGTACAGAATAAAGAATAGAGGTGTCATCAGGAGATTCAAACAGAATATGCATAATAAACCCAAGTATAAATTCAAAGTTGATGATCTAGTTGTAATTCGAAATTACATTTTGTCGAGCAAGCTGAAAAAGTTTTCTGCCAAGCTGTGTCCTAAATATCGTGGACCTTACATAATAAGAGATGATCTCAATAAAGGGTGTTTCAAACTGGAAGAGATAAGTACAGGTAAAATTGTGAGAGTCAATCAATATATGATGAAGAAATACCATCAGAAAGCACACAATGATTAGGAATCCTGTGTTATGCCGGGATTCAGAATAGCATAATCGCTACACAGTGTATGGTAAGAGTCCATAATTGTGTCTTTTTTCTTTCCTGTAGCCTATTTTCTTGGCCCTTAATCTTTTCAATTTTCGATTCTTTCCTGTCTTTGTGTAATATTCAGTAAATTTCTTCTATGAAGCATATCTTAACCAATCTTGTCCATAGTCATTTAAATTTGTATTTTTTCTGAAATAATTTTAGAAGTTGAAATAGTAGCTTATTTTCCTAATCTTTAATTGTTGATAAAACTTAACTTTTCTAAAATCTATCCATTGTTGTGTAAATAATTGTTTGCTTGCGGTATATTTTTTCATCATGTATTACATATTTTAATCATGTCTATTTTTTTTCAGGTATCATATTAGGTAATTAGGTTTTTCAGAGCAATTATGTCCCATGTTCTCATCTTTCATTGCATATCGTGCCATAAGCCATATGTAATTAGGTTATAGTTTTCTTCTGGGCTTTTAACCCATTTTGCATTTTATTTTTTCTTTGCTGTCCAATACTTTGGATTTTTGGTAGACAAGTAGGTGTGATTCTTTTAGAGGTGTGGGCGTGAACCACATACGGCTGGACTCGATTATCTGACCTACTTGTTTGCGATATAAAAACCTTATGACTGCAACATCAAATGTTTGTAAAACCTTTTGCATACTTTTGTTTTTGTGGTCCGATACTAGAGTCTGCTATCACATTGCCTTACAGACATCTAGGAACTTTCCACCCAGTCACAATAGTCAACATATTTTTTCCTTCACCAGTTGTTTTTGTGGGAGTGATAGCTCACAATTATAACAAATTAGAGTCATACTTGGAATTTACAAAATTCCATAGTAGTATATTTTATTAAATATACTTCCTCATGAAAGTTCAGTACTGACATGTAGGATAGGCTCTAATTAATCTTTCTCTTCTTTGTATTGTTTTAGGGAATTTATTTACCCAGTTTTCTTTTTCTCTTGTTTGTATTTTTTAGGGAACTTATTTACCCAGTATTTCATCTTGATCATCTTTGTATCATAATCTTGAAATGTTTATACTTATTATACAGTCTTTGAACAAAATTAAAACTAAATAATTTTGAAACCCTGAATGATAAATCATAAATGTGAAATGAACATGCTATAAATGAAATGTTATATTAAATAATAATGAAATGCAAATATATTATGAAATGATTGAATAGAAGACCAAATGTCTGAAATTATTGAAATATGTATTGAAATTAAATTTTTGTTGTGTTGTTATGATGTTTGTTTTTTACAATTTTGATAATGATACAGGGTGTTATGAAATTATATTTCTATTTTGAAGAATGGATTAAAATGTTGATATTTGAACAGTGAATAAATGAATGATTTTTTTTTAAATTTATCATTGATATGTCCATATTTCACAATTTATGTATTGCTGACTGTATAATAAGATGTTAACAAATTTCAATTTCATATATATTTAAAATAATTTTATGTGTATTAGATTGTATTGATAGCCTAATCAAGTTTTTCTTCTTAGTTTATAAGCATTTTAAGATAACAGGTACAGCACAGACATTAACATTGAAATAGTTATCATGTGAATCTCGAAATCAGTAACAAGTGAACGCCATGAAGAGTGTTAAGAACATTTGGGTGATTTTCAAACTAGTGTGACATATCTACGCCTAAATCTACGCTGCGGCCTAAACCAATAACTACGCTAATGTCAACGCCAATGTCAACGCCAATAGCTACACCAATGCCTGCGCCAACGCTGATGCCAACAACAAAAATCAATGCCAATGCCTGCGCCAACACTAATAACTACGCCAAAATGCCAAAATCTGCGCCAATGCCAACAACAAAAATCAATGCCAATAGCTACGCCAATGCCTGCGCCAATGCCAATAGCTGCGCCAATGCCAATAGCTACGCCAATGCCAAAATCTGCGCCAATGCCAACAACAAAAATCAATGCCAATAGCTACGCCAATGCCTGCGCCAATGCTGATGCCAACACCAAAATCAACGCCGATGCCTGTGCTGATGTCAATAGCTACGCCAACGCCAATGCCAATATCAACGCCGATGCCAAAGCCGACACCAAAGCATACGCCAATAGCAATGCCAATGCTTATTGCTGACTCTGTATCTCAAACTTCAACACTACTGCATTACCTGGAGGTAATTGCCATCCATGTTCACATTCACAACTTTGAATTCAGAAGAACAGTCACAGTATCATGAAAGAATTGATTCAAAAAATCCTCTCCTAAATTATTCCTGTATGCAGAACTCTAAACCTTGAAAGCTGAAAATATCAAAAAACCAAACCTTACCTAAATTAATCCTCACCTAAATTAATCCTGTATGCAGCGTCTATCTCTTTTCCAAAAAACGAATTACATTGTCATTTCAAGCCTGAAATGTACATTGTATAATTACAAATATGATACAAAATTTATGTGACTCTGTATTGAATTTGGAATGCAGCCGTCTACTACAAACATGAAGCAATGCTAACTGAGATGTCACCGGTATCAAGTTTGGAATGCAGCCGTCTACTACAAACATGAGGCAATGCTAACTGAGATGTCACCTGTATCGAGTTTGATATGCATCAGTCGACTACAAGTATCAGCCCAACACTACGTGCATCCAGATCAGCCCAACACTTAACGTCATCACATTGGAGTCACACTTAACTGAAAATCATACTGAGTGCCTTAACGGACTGTTTTCCAAAATGTGCATCAATAAAATCAACCGCGTCAATAGTGAAAGAAATGAACATTTTTTGATTTATTGAAATTTTATGTGAAAATTAAATGTAACAATTCATCAATTCATTTAAAAAAAAAAAAAAAATAATAATAATAAATTTTTCATTCAACATACTAAATTTTTTTTATGCAATAAAAATTAAATTTTCTATCTATTAAATTTATGTGCAATTTCAAAAAACTATTCTTTACATATTAAACTTTCTGTTGAGATATTTTTCTTTAAATTATAAAGCTAAATCAAAAGTAATATTGATATTCTATATTTTGAGATATTGTTTGGAAACATATAACAAACGCTATTGATGAATTTTTATAATAATTTTCAATATTTTTGGATGACATGTAATGTTTTTCTAGAAAAAATTGTTACTGTTCTCAATTTAAATTTCAACAATTTTCATTAGGGTCAATGTAAATTTTTTCTTTAAATTTTCAAACAGTAAAATTTTTTTATGTCAAGAGGGGGGTATTTGTAATATTACATTTTTCTTCTCACATTTAAATCGAATCTTCAATTCGAGATCTATGGAACTTTATAGTAAATGTCAGAGTTATCAATAGACGGATAAACTTTTTGACGGAGAATTTATTATCGTAAATGTTTGTTGCATTGTTCCATGGTGTCACCGAGGCAGGGTTAACAAATTAAAAGATAAATGGTTTAGTTAAATAGAGATGATATATATATAAAAATTTAAAATAACATTTTCAAAATAAAGTTTTATTGAGAACAGATGTAGAATGTGAATTCTAAACTTATAAGTTATAATTTTTTGATGACGTGTCTGTGGAGATCGATATTGAACAGGGCGTTGGTTTGGTGACTTTCAACTTTGCTTTTCCTGTTCAGCCCTTCCTTCTCTTCTGAAAAATGGCTTGCTACAAGTACTGTTGTCGTAGAGTTTTGCTCTAAATCATTTTCGTTTATTAATGTTTTAAATTGAGTTTTATATAAAATTTTGTGCTGTTTTGGTCAGATTTAGTTGTTAGTGTAGTAAAGCCAATAGCCACTGTGTTTCAACTGTAAACTAGATAAGTATTTTAGTTCGTAATAACTCTTGAAATAATTAGTCTTAAGATATTTTCTCTTTCTGTATTTTGTGTATTTTCATCTGAAGATTATAAGTTAATTTGCTCTGAAAACTGGATTTCTCATTCATAGGCAATAGATCCATTCACAGTTTATCAAGAATCTATTTTATTGGAGCCGACAACCAAATTAATGAGAAAAAATGTACTTGCTCTAACAAATAATTTTACATTGTTATCGTTTGTTATAAAAATTAGATTAAATACTTTGTATCATTGCCTATATTACTATTTAAATGATTGTGCAGTCGTTCCAAGTGGTTGATAAAATCCAAAACAAGAATATAAAGATATTTATTTATGATACAGATGACACTAATGTAATAACATTGGTAGATCAAATAATAAGGTAGTCTTTGTGCTATTTTTCTTCCAAATTTGTAGGCGATGACACAGTCCAAGATAAGGTTAAAATTTCACTTGTACAACTTTAGTCCAAAATAAACGTAGAAACTACAAATTTAGAGTATAGATGACTTAATGAATTAATTAGAAATATTCCACTTAATTATCATTTGTTACAATATAATATTAAGCTATTTAAAAAAATTGGAACCATGAAAGAAACACACATTTCTAAACACTAAATTGAAAAATAATATTTTCAATATAAATCAGAAAATTGAAATATATATCAAAATTGAATATCCAAATTATATAGTTGATACCACTTATTCATTTTGATGTGAAATTTTGTTATTGCGATGTAAACTTGAACTTTCTTTGGACATTTCACATGTATTAAGCTGGGTTTACACCAAAGTTATTAACAAAATGTTAAACGGAACTTGACAAACACATATTATTATGTTCATCATATGTATGATAAGTTATGTTCAATCAAATAGAATCTATCAGGATTAAGTTATTAACATTTTGTTGATAACTTTGGTGTAAACGCAGCTTTAGACTAAATTTCGGAATAAAAGAAGTTTTGGGCTAGCGCCTGTAATTTCATTCCGCTACTGTGTTTCAGTGTGTGGAGAAATAAATAAGTAGATAAATAAAATTGGAAATTTCTTCTTGGAAACAAGCAGAAATTCACTACTATATAAAAATATATATATAGTATATAATACTTTATACTTGATTGAGTATTTTATTGAATGAATACTTCCGTTCATCATACAAAGCTGATCAACCACTTCTTATCATCTTCAAAGATCATCTCTGTTGTTGTTTCTTCTCCGGTCAGCTCTTGGTTGAGTTGGTTTTTTATTGTCGAGTATTATGAATGAAGCCTGTTATAGAGTCTACAGCCGCCTAGGGCAACTTTAATCATTTTGTGACTTTACATTGTCCCAGTCTAATATACAGTATCCTTGCTGTAGTCTCAAGGTTTTTATAGAAACAAATTAATAACATGACTTTGCACTAATTATGATTGTATTAGAACAGTGAACGCGGGTTTTAAAGGATAGTGCAAAAAGTTGATGAATTATTATGAAGATTGGATATGAGCTGATAGTGTTTCATAGATAGTTGATGAAGTCTGAGAAGGAAAAACTGGCTTGCTCATAGAGTATCTATGGAATCTTTGTTGCAGATTAAACTGAGGAATTATTTCTCAACAAGATCAAAAAACAAAACAATATGTATTAGAAAGAGGATTTTTATTTTGGGATCAAATTTTCAATGTCAAAGAATCCTCGGTTAGGGATTTATTATGTGGAATAAAGATACTGATATCAGAATCTTTTAATCCTTTCAATCATCATAGAACTATTAATTAAAGAATTACCCAAATTTCATAAAACGTTCTTCGAATGATTAGTTATTGATTTGAATTGAAAAATTTCCATCTCAACCTGATATATTTTTAATTGAAACACTGCTTAACATTTCTAAACCAAGCTCAACATCATACTTTGGAGGAATTGAAAAATATAATGTTCAAAATAATAAAATAACTTCAAAATTATTAAAACTATGTATCTTACTAAATAATGGTGAAATAAATAAGTAAATAAAAAATGTTGAAAACAAGAAAAATTCATTGGTAGCATAAAAAAATTGGTTCAGTTGAAAAAAATATTGAGAGCTGAAGAATTATTTCTAGCTCAATGTTCTATGTTGAATGTATTGTAGTTAAATTAATGGAGCAATAATTATTATTGAGAGCTGATTAAAATTATGTTGAACTCAATGTATGATGGTAAACGTATTGTGATTGAAAATTGGAACATCTACTGAAAGTTTATTGAAATTTTATTTATCAGAAATATTTTTACCCGAAAAATATCTTTTCATCCAGGGCCCACTTTACTACAAAAACAATTAGGCTACCCAAAAATCAAGCTCAATTTTCCCTACAAATGTTTTAATGCTTGTGTTAGTATGTAGACACAATAAAGACAATAATAGAAATTTTCAAAGCTGAACGTGCTTGGGAGGACGCATCCAGATTTGGCTTGGAGGATGAGCAAGGATATTTTTGGAGACTGAGGTTGAAGGCATATTTCTGATCCTTGCTAGGCTTTACAGGATTTAGAAGATGAAAAAATTACTTTCAAGAGGACTAGAGCAGCTTAAAGGCTTGAGAAATAGGCTGAAAAATATTTTGGGAATGTCTGACTGGTAAGCTGAATAGATAGGCTGGAATATATTAATAAATAGGCCGTCATGATGCTGAATAAATAGAATATAATTATGTATTTATAGGATTCCAATGTAATGGGATGGAAGTATCCTTTATTAGGCATTGAATTGAATTGAAAAAATCTTTATTCATAAACATGTAAAAAATACATATGAATAGTGTCACAGAATACTAAGGAATATAGCCTAAATACTAATTACAAATAAATGTCATACACATTAAATATTATAAAAAGTATAATGCAGAGTAAAGAATAGGTCGATAAAATTAATAACATCAATATTGACTATCATCAATTGACACTTTTATTAGTTTTGAAGCATCTAAATTTGAAAATCCACTTTGTGAAAATACTTGAGGACTCAAAATCTTATGAATTGAAGAACTACAAGACTCAACCTTTTTCAGACTGTGTTATCTAAATTTGGGAGAGGAATAGCACAAGGTTACCTTATTTTTTCCTCTCCCTATCATTTTGATAATATACTCATTTTATGAATGAATAGATAATATTAACTAGCTTTTATCATAGAATAGATAGATAGATATAATTCATAGAACATATACTAGATACGTGTTATCTGATTCTATTTTTCTCATCATATGAACGTTTCATGAGTTTGCGAACAGCCTAATTAATTAAATGACTGCAAGCATTAAAAGGCTGTCAGAGTAGAATGACGAGTGACATTATAATATAGGCCTATATTACAATGGACTGTCAAACCCACTTTTAATATTTCAAATTGTGAATCCTCTTTGAAATCGTGCAAGGTGATTTGCAATATTACTCGTGAAGCATTATTGAAGGATTAGGCAATATTAGAGGAAAATCTTCTGCACTGTCATATTCAGCTCAGAACCGATGAAAGGAATAAAAACTAGGTTGCCGGGAAAAAATTATTCCTTCAGATTTGAAAAGAAGCTGACAGATCCTTTCATATCGATTTCTTTACTGTTATATGATAGCAGTCACGAATAACTGAATATGATGGCGTATAAGAAATTGGGTTACTGGGAACTTATAACAGTATTGAATGGTCGGAGCTTCAAAGGTTTTGTTAGTTTTTACTACAACAAAGACTTTTGGAGATTGAAATAGATCAGGGGATCAAAAATAGGAAGCAGTCTAAGTGCTTCTGTCTTATTTTGAAACAAGAGTGTTGACAGAAATATTCTATCACGTACCTGTACTATAGGAACCAAAGGAATATTTGGAAGTGTTTATCATCAGAAACCTTACTATAAACACGTGGTCTTCATCAACATACAAGGTAATAGATAGTCTTCCTCGAGTAAGTGTTGAAAAGTAGATTGGTGAGAAATACTCTGACAAATATCATTAATCTGTTTAGTTTTTTGTTCTCTAAACACTTTGAGAATCTTGTAACTGAAAGACAGCACTGTAGTTGAAATACCGGCTATGTTTACATAGGTTGCTATCAGTTCAAATCAACATTATTTATAAAACTTTCCTACTATTGTATTCACTCTTTTTTGAACACTTTCAAACAAACATTTTTTGAACATATTCAGACACTTTGACAGTACAAAATAGATAGCCAAAGTAGTAAACGTTTCCAAAAATATTTAAAAGGAGTAGGCTTAATATGTTCACTACAGTAATATAAAAATATCAATCATCATTTAGTTCAATGGTGTTTCTGTTGAAAGTACTCTACATATTGTAGCATGAAGTATGCTTAAATATGTTGTTAAAATTAGTAAATTGAATATGAAACTATTATTTTTCTATCAGTTGCACATTTTCTGTCAGAATTCATCAAACAGAATTTCCAATCACACTATTCCTTGCATAAGTTTTCTAATTTCCTCCCATGATCATCAATTTTCATATTGTACGGTATTGTTCCTAGTAGCCAGTTTATCCTGTTGAAATAAAAGTTTGTTAGTTGTTCTATCATTTTGTAGGAGTGATGTATTCATTTATTTTTATTTTTTTAATTCTACAAGAAAGCACTGACCGAGAGAGAAAAACTAAGGATACACCTTGTACTATTTCTCTCTAAAATTTAGATCACATTTTAAAAGTCCGAAATAGGGTTATGATTTCACTCTTCTAAAATTTAGTCCATTTTTACTTAAAAACTGGAAATTTTGAATTTTGACGATTGAAAAACTGGATAAAAACACACAAAAAATACACTCGAATTACTGTTGGAATTTGAATAAATAGATTAATAAATTGTCTGGATAAAATTATTGCTCTCTTACAAGATGATTAGACTCATTGTGCAGTACCTATTTTCCACTATTTTTTATTCTGTGTGGTATATTAACGCATAAACGCTAATCCAGCGTTCTATCAACTCATTGACATGACGTTGTCTATTCAATTCTTAATGGAGTGAAGCAAAATTTAATTTCAAACTTTATAGAACACTCCTCTAAACTTTTCTGTTCACTCTTTCAAACACCTTCAAACACAACATCCACAAATTATGGATTCACAACATCCTGAATTTCAGTTATATTCTCTCAACTATATGTTCATGATCTCTACTGATTTATGTATTTGTAATTGAGATAACATTATAGATAGATATGTAACTGCTGTTTATTGTAAAGTGTAAATTAAACGGCATTTATCAATCTATACTATCTATGTGTGAAAAGTTTGTATGAGTAAATGAGACTTTTACCTATTAAGATTTCTCGTTTTTAGTTTACCTCGGTTTTTTCTTCATTTTTCAAATTTGTAGTGTAGTGTTCAGTTGTCTTATTGAAATTCTTATTCATAATTTTTTTTCAATTGTCAAGTATATTATTATTTTTATGTAATGTAACTAATAATCGTGGGTTAAGTGGAAGAGGGGGCTCTTACTGCCTCAATTTCGCCCACATCACTTTTGAAATTGTAAAGTGTGAATAAAAGGCATTTATCTATCTATCTATCTATGCTTCTATAATGTAATCCCAATTACGAATACATGAATCAGTAGAACTCATGCATACACTATCCTGCAATTCACCTCTCCCATTTGGTAACATAGGATTGCCACCTAAATAAAGAACCCTTGAACTACAAAATTACTCTGGAGGAACTAGAGCATTCCAATTTACATGCTATTTCGCAACACATGCTTGTATCAGAATATACCCATTTAAATCGTTGTTGACCATCTTGAGCAGATGTTAGCGCTAAATCCGCACCTTACTCGAATAGGCGTTGTTTCCACTTTCTTCAACACTTGAACAAGTATTTTAATGAGCCCACAGCTACCTTGCACATTATCACAGTCGCATGAATGTGACAAGTGTGAAATTAATTCTGCGCGAATCCACACAATATTTTCCATACAGTAGTATTCCTCATTTCATATTCATAACGTGATCTCATATATGGTATACAAAGTCGCCAAGTTCGGCTTCTGATGAAGCGCCAGACATTTGTTCTAGAAATCTCGCTGGTTTACTTGGGATATACTTCCCAAATCAGTGGGTCAATACTATTTGCTGAATCATAATTATAGCCTGTTGCAACCGCGGATGACTTATTGAAAACCTCGCTTCACTGATTAAGTAAGTTGATGAAAGTTATGGCTCTAAATGTATGCCAGATGCTTCTAGTCTGACTTGGAATATACTCAAGTTCTTCAATCATTACACAGATTCGAGTAAATATATTCATGGACTTACTAAGCTCTTGAGTAATTCATATTGGAGTAAATATTCATGCGCTCACTTTGTTGTTCTTAAGCCATTATACAGTCTCAATCCGCCGTTAATATTTTCATACACCACCTGCAGTAAGTGCAAGAAAATAACCCTCAAGTAGCCTAGCATACTCACATTCACAGTCAATGGCATATAATTTGCAGTAGCCTTATTTAGAGGCGCGACCAGCCGATCGTATAACTTACGACTGCATTAGTAGCATCTGAAAGTGACTCTATTAGGTAAATCGCTTCATTATCTCGCGGCCAACAAACATTTGTAACAATGGTGGAGGTTTGTCGGTGGCTTTTTCGAAGTAATTGGAGGTTATGTAGACTGCACACTCCGAAGAATGTGAATGGAAATAGTTGGGTTGAAAGTAGGGGTCGTGACGTGTGTAGTAAGTAGGCATTTAGAAAGGGTGTGAAAATAGAGTAGCTATTTTCAGTAATTCAAGTGGAGCTTGTTTTCTGTAGCTATGATAGCCTATCCTTTTGGGAACTACCCCTAATGGTGGTTGAAAAGAGTAGAATTGGATGATTCCAGTTTAAAATTGGAAATTATTGGTTTGCTTTGGTGTTTGGCTTTATCTACACCTAGTTAGTAAGATGAGATTTACAATAGGCTATAGGGCCATGTATCTATGTTTAACGATGAACTAAGATTACTTGAAGATATGGTCGCATTCATTCCAATGTGCTACATTTAGGTCTCAAACGAACAGCTAATTCATCTTTCTTCAACTAAGATTTAACCGGCAGCTGAATGCTGAAGAAACTCTTCAACATCATGAGAAGGATTTAAGTAAAACCACCATTGATTTGTTATCCTCATCCCATGTCTATAACCATTTTTGATACTCATTTGAATTGTTTGGATGCACAAATTTTCACATAGTAGAATATAGAACCTCACAATTAATTTCAAATACTGAAGCTTCTCAATTTTTACATTGCTCGTTCTATTCATTGATGTGCCACAGAATAAACTACCACTTTGAAAGGTGATTCTTCAGCAATAAATCAGCCAAATATGGATCCTTTCCAATCTCTGCTACAATCAGAGTGTATAGAGCATACATTCTACACTATCTGGCTGTAACTTCTCTAAAGCTACGGAACAAAGTTTTGCATCTACAAAGTTTATCAATCTAATAACTTTATATTATGTAAATTACGGTACCCATACTTTTGTTACACAATATAACCAATCACTTTAGAAGTGATATAACCAATCAATTTAGAAACAATAAATCAAGAAAGTACACTACATTTTCACTTTTCACATCTAAAGGTGCGTTCAGATTTACGCGCCGCGAACATGAGCAATTCACTTTTAATCAGCTGATTGTATCTGTATGTTTACAGAAACGGTAAGATACAGATATAAAAAGTTTGACATCAGCTGATTATATCTGTATTTTTACAGAAACGGTAAGATACAGATATAGAAAGCTTGGCATCAGCTGATTAAAAGTGAATTGTTCATGTTCGCGGTGCGTATATCTGTACGCACCTTTATGCACGTTTCATAAAAACGTATACTTTTGTGTGATGTAGACTCATACACATCAATGAGTATGTGTGCTCAATAAGTGCTTTAATAAGTTTAAAATATTTTTTTTTGAGTACTGATCACACTCATAGGAAATATTATCAGTTATCTAAGTTTTTAATTTTTTTGTAAATGTTTTTTACTGGAGGAAGTAAATTCACTTATCCATAATCAGATGACTAAACCTCAGCCTTTCCAGACGGACAAAGGAAATATTGATGTCATGCGTATGTCTTGTGTTGATGTGTTTGTTCTATGTAGAGGTTTATAGATGTAGAGTTCCAGCTCTACCTATTAGTAGGTAAACTGCTTATATACTTCTATTTCAGCTTTACGTTTACGACAAAGAAAGAAAGATCTTCCTACTCTATGACTCTACTCATTTATTGCTCTCTCCTCTCCTGCATAATTAACTCCTCTCCAATCTTGGTGGCATTACCTCAGAATATCATGTTATGTTCAATAACATAATTAAAATTCTCAACCGTTATAAAAAGGTGCATCTTCATTTCTAGCGTACAACTGAATCAAGGTCAAAGCTTTGAGGAAACAAGAGAGTGCTCACGTGAATGCACCCAGGAAAACAAGCAGTAATATTTAATAAACGTGTGTAGAATCATAATGAGTTTAATGAATAAAATATCTAGATTTTCTTTGTTTGATACGCAGTTTTCACCTGGAAAAATTTTCCAATCCAAATAAACAAACAGTAGCGCAAGAGACGAACGTGAAGTAGACATACTATCAGAAGGACCCCCAACGTAGTAGAAACAAAGGACCATTGTCAACGATGTAATTTGTTTGTTTTTCATTGGAACAATGATGTTAATACATATGTCCGGCATTTTAGAAAGATGTTTGTTCGTAGATGATCAAGTAGTGCCCTGTCTCGTGACTCACAATT
The DNA here is from genome assembly GCF_014356525.2 of Nilaparvata lugens. Taxonomy (NCBI): domain Eukaryota; kingdom Metazoa; phylum Arthropoda; class Insecta; order Hemiptera; family Delphacidae; genus Nilaparvata; species Nilaparvata lugens. The sequence continues at coordinate 4,144,693 of NC_052513.1, forward strand.
TCATTCTCGTTCCTTTCTGATTAAAATTCTGTCACGAAATGATAATATAATCCAGAGAGCATCATTTGTTTGAAGGGAACTCAGGCATGACAATAATAGTCTGGATCAGCATTATCCAAACTAGCATAGCCGTTGGCTACACTAGTGCTTCAAGAAATTATTCGTTTTCTAAAATCAGGAAGAGAGATTATGTCTACTCTAAGGTTTATGTACATTTCTATAGAATCATAATATAATGCTTTTTAAATTAACTAAGTTGAATTCTTATGTTGAAATATTGATATATGTTCATAGGTGAATATGGTTGATTTCTATCGGTCATTTATGGTCATTTTCTATCGAATTTATCTAAGAAAACTCTCAATTTCTCATATCGTGAGAAACTTGATGTAACTTTGTTTGGGAGGATCAGGAGCGGGGAAAGACGGTTTAAAGTAGATCATTGGTTTGTCTGTACTATCCATACACAATCTGATGATTTCGTTGGAATATATGATAGAGGAAAGAAAAAGTTTAACGAAGATGAAACGAAAAGAAGTAAACAAGATTTGTAGGTAATTAGCAATAATTATCATCAGAGATATCATCCGCATTCTCAAGCCATTAGAAAACGTGAGTAATGGTAATAGAGATGGCTCGTAGCTAGACCATTATTGAGTTTCATAAAAGTTTGCAAGTTAGTTTACAGTAGTAGCCTACTCTTCCTAATCCATTCTTAACTCTAGGAATAACTTATTGTAGAAACTGTCTTGTCAACAAAAATCAATTGAAAATCGACAAAGAACATTTGAAAATTCCAATGAGAATCAATAATTTTATCAATCCTCTTCGTGCATGCCCTTTCCATTCTACTGCATCACCTTACTTGTAATGTGTACAATTCTACGAGTCATGTTTTAAAGTGTAAAAAAATATAAGCATTTATCAATACATCTATCCTTTCTATCTCTTCAATTCTGTTTTCCAAAGTCCTGTTTTTCTTCCAATTCATTCAAATGTTTATTATGGACTAGCAGGAAACCCGTGCTCCGCATGGGTCTATTTTTAAATCTGTCAAAAATTGAAAACTTGAAGAATCGAGAATAGGCCTATAACTATCCTCGATTAATTAAGAATCTATATGCAAGATTTCAAGTTTATCAGTTGAGTAGTGGAGACGTGATGATGCGTCAAACATAATTTTCCTATCCCGTACGTGTATAAACCAGTTCTTTAATCTATTATAGTATAGATTTCGATTCATTAAATCAGTTCTAGTAAAAAAATGGTTTTACTTCAATCCAATCCGTAATATCTATCTATCTACCCATATACTGTGTCTCATTATCAACCCCACTTCTATTAAAAAATATCAACTTTTCCTACAGGTCCAAAAATAAATTACTGCCGTTTTTTTTCAAAAACGTTAGCTTGCAGACGGTGTGTGGGATGTAGACGTTCGGATAATCCCTCCACACATGATTCAATATCTAATTGAGTGATCGGCTTTAATTAAATAATTATTCTAATGCTTATCAAACTGAGTACAGGATAATTGGAGCGTAATGATATTTTGTAACTGGATCTAGAAGGTCAGTGGATAGTGTGGCCAGTCTACGCTCAAGTGGTCAACTTATTTATTGCCGATTGCCTACAGCAAATGCATTGGCCAACTGTTGTCTGTTCAGTCCTACATGCTTCTCCCACCTGAAATTTTATCAGCACATGCTTTTCTATTCACATTTTTATTCTTGTCAACTTATTTCTTAGGTATTATAGGCTACTTAATAATACCTTGACCACTCTTTCATGACTCAGTTGATATTTTTCTGTGATTTAGTTCAGTTTCAATATATTTTATCTTGTCTACTATCATAATGCAAACCCTTTCCCACTATTGCTCCAATTCCCTATTATCTTTGTTTTTAAATATAAGCACTTTTCAAATCGCATTCTCACATTCGTACCTTTGCCTTATAGAAATTTTCTCATATTCCATCATCTCATTATTCCATTATATCTATGAGTTATACGCTCATCTACATATTTATTTTCTGTTCTGAATATGTTAATTGTTCATTTGTTTCCATTATAATGTAGTGTTAGTATGCAATGGGTCTTGAAAGACCTGGCAATACATTGTCATTTGTGATAAAGAACCAATAAAGAATCAATCAATAAAGTATATATCATATTATACCTTTCTCATATTTCTCATTATCCATTATATTCCTCTTTTTTTCTTTATAAGATATTGACTCCTCCAAACTCCTCATATTTTATCAACTTTCCTCCACATTTACAGTTCTTATCACTTTTTCACATTATTTTCCATCTCTTTCCATATTTTACCTCTGCTGTATTCAGTTGTGGGCAGTTGTTCAATTTATATTATTTTTCTTCTCACATCAAGTGATATTATTGTTTCTAATGTTAGCTACTCTAGCCTTCTTCCATAAATTATTCAGTTCGTACTACATTTTTTTCCCTTTTTCAATACCATATATATATATTGAACTACAGAAATTTGGGTTCAACAACATTAAGTGCTCTCCACATCCTATATATATATATATATATATATATATATATATATATATATCATTAAGTGCTCTCCACATCCTCTAAAGATGCTTTTTTATTTATTTACTCTACTATACTTATTCTATTTTATTTTTTTTGGTTTTTTTATTGTAAATCTTCTTATAATGCAGTTCACGGTGCTCATTGCCCACACCCAGACTTGTTGTCTTTGTGGGGAGTATTATTTATTATTATTATTTATTAGAACAGCCACAAACACGATATTTGGAAAGAGAAACAGGCAATTGCCCAAAACTTCTTCAATTCCTTGATTTTGGTACATAAATAGTCCAAAGTGAGGTTAAGTTTAAAATTTCTGTTTTCAGCAAAGATTAACACTCAGAGAATACGTATTCGAGATATGACTGATGAATTTTGAATTTCGAAGGGTTGATAAGAGCCGGAAATAACACTAAACAATCCGAAAGTTTCAATAATATTGAAATAAACTTGAAAATTTTGAGCAGAAAAATTAAAACTACTATCACTGCACTAGTTATTCACTAGTTATATAATGTTTCTGCTGCTGTATTACTTTTTTTGTGAATAAAGATCATTTGAATAACATGCAGGTTCAGATTGAATATGAGAGTCAATGTACTACTCGAGATTTACTCAAATCCAACTGGGTTGAAAACTTGTCCCTTTCCAATTTTCACTCACGTCAAACTAGTCTTTTAGTGGTGTAGATCAGATTGTTAGTGTGGAAGAGGTTCAACTTTGCCCTGTAGATAAGTAAGTGCAGTCAAATAATCAGTTTTCTGTATAAATCAAGGAACTTAATGCTTCAATTTGAAAAAGAAGGTGGAAAATATGAAAATTTGTTGGTTTAGGAATAGGACAAGAGCAAGAAGATATTGAGAGCATGAATTATATAGAAAACGGAGACGAAGAATAAGGAAAAGAAGAAGAAGAAGAAACAATTTGAAAAGGATCACAGAAAACAGGATGAGCTGGTAAATGTAATGAGTAGGATCTGTCCAATTAGAATTTTAACAATTTGTTACAAATAAATTGATAAGTTAGAAGATGGTACCAAGTCTACATCCAAATCAAAATAGTCGAATCATAAAGCAGTCTCATACCCAAATATCAAACATCTGATCAAGGTCTTATCCAACGAAAATGACACACAACCCTGTAGACTCAATCTAGAGACTGAAGCACGTCGACTTAGATAGCAATAGCAACGTGCGCTCAACACGAAGCATTAACTCATATTTTGTGCAACGTTCAACCAAAGCGTGGCTGACACAATGACGACAGACTAAGGTGGCGTGTTCTACCATAACACAAGAAAGTATATACTATCGAAGGCTTTTATCAAGTCTACAAAAGTTGCATGCTCCGCGTCATTGTTATGTTGTATAGAATGGCGGCCATTGTTGCAATTGCAATGTGCAGTATTGGGTAGCAAAGTTACTATTACTTGGTAACTTTTTTTCGAAAGTTACCAAGTGGCGACCTACGGTCACTGAACTGAATCTGGAAGGGTAGGTGGTGAAGATAATAAAAATGGGAAAATAGATTATGCGATGATGAAAAGGAAGATAGAAGGAAGGAGAATGTAGGTTACAATGAAAAGAAGATGGAAAAACCTAGAAGGAGAAGAAGAAAAGAAAAAACATTTGATGGTGGGGGGAGGTGAAAAAATTGAAAGGAAAATGGAAAAAAGAAATGGGCTACGAATAAAAGAAGGTCGAAAAAACAAGAAGGAGGAACATAATAGTTGGCGGTAAAGGGAAAGGTAGGAAAGGTAAAAGAAAGAAATGGATAGGGAGAAAGTCAGAGAAGGAATGGAGTAGATGAGGAACAGTGTAGGAGTACGAGAAAAGAGGATAATCCCCCTCATTCGAGGAGGAGAAGTAGTATGGATAGTTGATAGTTGTCAACGAGGGTGAAAAGTGGGAGAAGAAGAAGACGGAGAAGAAAAAGAAGAAGAAAACGACGCGTAACTTGTAAGATGATCATTGAGAATAGGAAGAAGATCGAGAAGACAAGATCTGGATTGTGGAGGGGATGAGGAACAAGAAAATGAACAGAGTAGGGCGACATGAGAGAAAGAGAGAGCAATAGGACAAATACAGGAACATGAAAATTCGACATTGATGAATGAGTTGAAGAGGAGGAAAATGAGATTAGACCTACAGAGAAATCAAATAAAAATAGTACAGTAAAATTAAATTTTATTTAAGAAGAAGAAAGAGGAATAACGAAAAAAGTTGATAAGAAGATAAGCAACCAATCAGTAAGATCACGGAATCAGCTTGGACAATATCCATCTTAGACTACGAAAAAGTATTTTATATTGTGAAAATGCTACGAGAGGAATAACTAGTTGAGGAAAAGGATGAAGATACCCATTTTCACTACAAACTGTCAATCTGTCAATTACCTGTCAATCAACTCTCATAAATAATATCAATCCTTCCCATTCCACCAATGCTGACAGTCAAACGTGATTCTCACTATAATCATAGAGTGAAGATATAATGTTTATAATCAAGATATCTCGATTATTTTGTCTATGATGATAAAATAATCGAAATTTGTCTCTGCTATAATCAGAGGAAACTTATACTATTATACTGTTACACAGTGTTTACAAGTATGTGTTTCTTCAATAGTTCCAAATTTTACAGATGGAATTAAATAGAGAATGCATTTATTCAAATGCTAATTATTATTTAACAAAAATCCTAAATGAACGCTGCAAATCACCCCGAAGACCTCTGCTACTGCAGACATTGACAACAGGGTTAACAGCTAGATGGAAATTCGATGAGAACCACTATCCAAAAATTAGTTGCCAGCCCGGGAATCGAACCCGGTACCTCCCAATTGCTAGTCAGGAATGCTTACCCTTACACCAAACTAACTTCGAGGTGATTTGCAGCGTTTATTTAGGATTTTTGTTAAATAATAATTATATATTAATTAGCATTTGAATAAATGCATTCTCTATTTAATTCCATCTGTAACTGGTTGGCCGCTATGGCTTCGTATAAAATGAGCGCTGCTATCCAGAGATTGTCAGTTTGGTGTAAGGGTAAGCTAGTCCTGACTAGCAATTGGGAGGTACCGGGTTCGATTCCCGGGCTGGCAACTAATTTTTGGATAGTGGTTCTCATCAAATTTCCATCTAGCTGTTAACCCTGTTGTCAGGGTTACCCCTGCAGTAGCAGAGGTCTTCGGGGTGATTTGCAGCGTTTATTTAGGATTTTTGTTAAATAATAATTATGTTCCAAATTTTCTTAAATAACTCAATATTATTCGTTACAAGTGGCAATTGAGTGAAATATTTCTAATCAATTTATTAATTCAAGCCATCTATATTCAAAATTTATAGTTTTCAGTTTATTTTGGACTAAAAGTTTATGAAAATTGTACATGTGAAATTCCAACCTTATTTTGGACTTTGTCACCTATGAATATGGAAGAAAAATAGCAGAAGGACTACCTTATAATTTTATCTATCAATGTTATAGAATAGAATAGAAACGAATAGAAATAGTCTTTATTCATCAGATGTAAGAAAATATACATTGGAACAGTGTCAATAGATTGAATATATATATATATATATATATAGATAGATAGATATAAATAACTAGGCTAGCCTAGTATAGACAAAAACGTTTCGTCAAAAATCAATGTTAATCTCTTGAAACGAATACAGCGACAATTTTACCAGATATTCCCTTAGATACTTTGCAAACATTGCTGGATCTTCAAATATTTGGAGACTGCTTGGCAACTGTTGCTTGGTAATGTTGTTACATTAGTGTCATTTACATTGTAAATAAATGAATAAAAAAATAAAATATTATACCAGAGACAGCTTTCGCTATCTTTTCTCTATGCTTATACTTATAAATTGTTTTATTCTATGGCTATAAGATTAAATAAGGTGTAGAATAATACAATAAGCAGCATGCTCCTCATTATTGTTACTCATAGCCAACCATTGTTGCATGCAATTGCAGTCTGCAATCTCTTGGGCAGCAGTGACTGCCGAGTGCCGACTCCGACTCAGTCCCCGGTCTGAGGACTTGGTCATTCTGCAGACAATCTCCGTCCTGTGCTACGGAGTACAGTCACTATCGGAAGTGGACGCCGGTACAGTCTGTGCCGAAAGTGCGCCTATATATTTCACCGAAACGTGAACAGTAGTTGCAGTTGTACCAGACGTGGTGACGGTAGTAAAGTGAAATTCATTTCAAACTGTCAGCATTTCTTATAAATCACATCAATTCTTCACATTTAACCAATTCTGACAGACTGACATTTTAAAATGAAACTCATCGTAGTAGGTTTATCAGGATCATAGACTGAAATAAACATAACTAAACATTTAGTTAGATCATGAAATAAAAAACTAAACAAGTAAATTATAGCCCAAGCGAAAAAAAACAATGAGAAGAAAATATAAATTAAACTTAAGGGATGCCATCTTATTAATTGAATTATCTGCAATATTGTACAGAAAATAATAATTTCTTCCTCTGTGTATTTAACGAATGACTTGATTGAATTTCAAAGTTATCGGGGTACTGCTTAACTACGGGTACAAGAGACAAGAGGAGGATTGTACAGGAGGGAGTTGTATGTTGAACTAGTTAAGCGATTGAAAATGTAAAAGAGGTGGACGATCTGGAGGATAAAAAGAAACAAAATCGAAATTATTATGTGCTGATGGAGGTGCTCGTGGTGCTCGTTGGTTGTGGTGGGAATGAGGAAGAATAAGATAGAAAGAAAAGGAAAATCTGATTATAAAGCAGTAGATCGAGGAGGAGATGAAGGAGATATGAAGAGAAAGAGGAGAAGAAAGAGTAGATGAGTAGTAGGAGAAAAAGTATAGGATGTAGAAGAAAAAGAGGAAGTAGAGTTGATTATGGAGGAAAGGATTTAGAGGAAGATAGAAAGGAGAAGAAAATTTAGTAATACAGCAGTGCATCGAGGAGGAGATGATGGAGAAAAAAGGGGAAGAGTTGAAGAAAGAAAAGAATAAGAAGGATAAAAAGAAGAAAAAGTGGAATTGGTGATAATGAAGAAGGAAGTTGAGAAGAAAAGTTCATGGTTGAGGGAAATGACTAAAGCAGAGAGCAAAATAAATGAAAAGCGAGAGCTAGTTATGGAGGACGTAATGAAGATGATGGAGAAGATTGGTTGAAGATGGAAAAGAAAAATTATGGAGTTTGAATAAGAAGTTGGCAGAGAAATATGTAAGGGTAAAAATGAAAGAGAAGAAGTAGGACAAGAAAAGACGTGAAAGAGTAGTAATTGAAATATAATTTGATAAAATGGAAAACATGTGTTTGATTTGCTCTGAAATATAATTTGATAAAATGGAAAACTTAAAACAATGTCAGGAACGAATTAAAACTGCACCATGAATGAATGTTGACATATTTATAGTATGAGAATAAAATTTGGCAACTAAACGAGGATAAAACTTGTTGATGTTGAATGAGGAGCAGGATTAGAAGAATAAGAAGTTCCGGAGAAGAAGATGACAGTAGTATATAATGAGGAGGAGGCCGAGGAAAACAACTGAAAGTTGATGAGCTATAGTTAAGTCTAGGAATGTATTGAAAATTACTTGAGTTTGGATCGATATTTTCCTAGTGAATTCAATGTTATTTATGTTTTGTTTTTTTTTTTTTGGATAATAGTTGATAATAATATATATTTATTATAATAATAATAATAGCTTTATTGCTTTATTTACATTCTTGAAAGAACAAAAGCCTCTCTTATGAGGAATATATGTGGTTGGCAAAAATACAATTTCACATTAATTTAAATTATAAAATTTTTCACTCCTCAATTCAGAGTCTGTCAATAATTTTGCCCATCTTCCCCTGTCTCTAGCTTCGGTCAGCCACAAATCTCCCTCCACCGGAGTGCTGGTCGTCCCCTTCCTCTGGTCCTGTCCCGTGGTATCCATTCTTCGCCCATCTGTCAGCTTCCATCCTTGCCACGTGACCGGCCCATCTCCACTTGATTAGATGAGCTTCCCGTTGCAGATACTTCACATTGATCATTTTCAAAATATCCGTGTTTCTAACTCTCTGTTGCAGTCGAAGCCCGAGAATACTTCTTGACATTTTTGTCTGAGTTGTCTCTAATCTTCTGTCAAGTTCAGCTGTCAGTGTCCAAGTTTGGGCCCCATACAACAGTGATGTATAGACACATTTTCTGAGGGCTATCGCTTTCAATTCATTTGAGAAGTCTCCTTTGAATATTTTCCTTAGGATCCTATACTTCTTCCATCCCTTGTTTATTCTCAGCTTTATCTCCTTCCCTGTTCGATTCTCAAAGGATAGAAGTTGACTCAGGTACTCATATTCATCCACATATTATATTTATAGCTTAATGATAATAATTGGTGATAAGTAGAAATAGAAGGAAAATCAAAATGTAAGCCAAATATTGATATACCGGTATTGCTACCCTTGATACCTAGCAGTGAAAAATAGAAATGCTGGAAGAGAAATAATAGAAGCATTACTAGATGATAAAGAGCAAGAAAGACGTGGCTGATGACAAAGAAGAAGAACAAAGCAACAAACACAAGGACAATGGAAAGTAAGAACCAAGGAATTTGACGATGAGAAGTTGTAAAAACGTGTAATATATTATTGTTGTGAGGGTTGTAGCTGAAGAACAAAATCAGCTGAGTGGTGAGAGTCAGTGGTGAGAATCTTCCCATTTTTTCTCCTTCATCTCCTCCTCGTTCCACTGCTTTATTACTGAATTTCCTTTCCCTTTCCATCTTTCTCTTCCTCCTCTACTCCATAGCCAACTTTACTTCATCTTCTTCTAATTCTTCTCCTCCTACTTGTATTCTCTTTCTTCTCCTCTTCCTCTGTCTATCTCCATCGTCTTCTCCTCTATCTACTGCTTCATAACTAGATTTCCCTTTTCTTTCTATAATCTTCTTCCTCATTCCCATCGTAACCAACTTTTCCACCAACACCTCCATCAGCACATATTTTTTTCCTGTTTCTTCTTTTCCTTCACATCGTCCACCTATTTTTCATTTTTAATCGCTTCATATAGTCCAACAAACAATCTCCATCGTCTTCTCCTCTATCTACTGCTTCATACTATTTACTGCTTCATAACTAGATTTCCCTTTTCTTTCTATCATCTTCTTCCTCATTCCTATCATAAGAAGACAAATTTGAAGATGAAGCTGAGGATAAAGATGAAGAAGAAGATGATGATGATGATGATGATGAAGAAGAAGAAGAAGTAGCAGTAGAAGAAGAGGAAGAAGAAGTAGATGAAAAGATAAAGTAGACGAAGAAGAAGAAGAAGAAGAAGTAGATGAAAAAGATGAAGTTGATGAAGAAGAAGAAGAAGAACAAGGATAAGAACAACAACAACAAGAGTAGCACAAATAGAAATACATATTTGAAGATGAAGCTGAGGATAAAGATGAAGAAGAAGATGATAATGAAGAAGAAGATGATGATGATGATGATGATGATGATGATGATGATGATGATGAAGAAGAAGAAGAAGAAGAAGAAGAGTTGTTGATGATGATGATGATGATGATGATGATGATGATGATGATGAAGAAGAAGAAGAAGAAGAAGAAGAAGAAGAGAAGAAGAAGAAGAAGAAGAAGAGAAGAAGAAGAAGTAGCAGTAGAAGAAGAGGAAGAATAAAGAAACAGAGAAATAATACTAGTAATAAGTAGCAGTTAGGTTAGAAGGAAGGCGCCGTCATTATTTGAAGGAGCTGCTATACTATAGCAAGACTTGGTCCCAACTGTCAGAATTCCTACTTTATAACTATTATGCTACCCATCCAAGCAATTGTGACGATTCTAAGTGAATCGGACTGCAGCAATTGGTGAACTCGTTCGCTGCAGACTCTCCTTGCATGCAACGGAAGTTGCTACCAGCTCGCCTATCCTCATCCTGTTCCCAACAGATTCACTCCAATCTGTCAGCATTTCTCATTGAATAAGATTAATGATTCTCATTCCACCAATTCTGACTGTTGAAAGTGTATCTTACTATGGCCATCTTAGCACTGTCACATCTCGTTAGCAGCTACTATTCTCTATAACACTATCTCTTCGTTGTCTTCATCTCTCTCTAGATCTAGACATGGGTTTCCCTTTCATTGTACAGTATTGCCTCTTATTAGTAGAAACTATTCTACTCATTCTAATAATATTCATATATTCATCATATATAAGTGATATTTATTCATTTTATTTATTGAATGAAGCGATAAAAATTAATACAATATTCAGAAAAGAAAAAGATGCTATTGCCCAAACTTTTTACTTTCCTTGTCCTATTACCATAGGTAAGGAAAGTATTGCTTTCCGAAAAAAATTAAGGTATCCCAATTTCTAAATTTCTATACGTTTCAAGGTCCCCTGAGTCCAAAAAAGTGGTTTGTGGGTATTGATCTGTATGTGTGTGTGTGTGTGTGTGTGTGTGTGTGTGGTGTGTGTGTGTGTGGTGTGTGTGTGTGTGTGAGTGAGTGTGTGTATGAGTGTATATGCGTCTGTGTACACCATACCTCATCTCCCAATTAACGGAACGACTTGAATTTTGGAACTTATGGTGCTTCCCCTATGAGGATCCGACACGAACAATTTCGATCAAATGCGATTCAAGATGGTAGCTGAAATGGCAAAAATGTTGTCAAAAACAGGGTTTTTCGCGATTTTCTCGAAAACGGCTCTAACGATTTTGATCAAATTCATACCTAAAATAGATATTGATAAGCTCTATCAACTGTCACAAGTCCCATATCTGTAAAAATTTCAGGAGCTCCGCCCCATCTATGCAAAGTTCGATTTTAGATTCCCAATTATCAGGCTTCAGATACAATTTAAACAAAAAAATTCGAGTGGAGAAGATTGAGCATGAAAATCTCTACAATTGATGTTCAGTAACATTTTCACCTAAAATTGAAAATAAGCTCGAAATTCCAGAAAATGTGATTATCCAATTGCAAACTGTTGGTAACTGTTGATTCTATTGAATGATTCACTATGAAGAGATAGCAGACCTCGTATGTCTCCAGCGTTATTGTCCTGTCACCAGCTGACTCAGATCTTTGTTTATAAGTAGACTTGAGATGCGCGGCAACACTAGCGTCAGGTGATCAATTCTCATAACGGCAAGGAAAGTTGTGTGAGTGCGCCACACCAGATTTTTATGTTGCGCATTTACGGCGAAACGCGGTAATAGATTTTCATGAAATTTGACAGGTATGTTCCTTTTTAAATTGTGCGTCGACGTATATACAAGGTTTTTGGGAATTTTGCATTTCAATATAAAAGGAAAAAGGAGCCTCCTTCATACGCCAATATTACCGTAAAAATCAGACTATAGAATAATTATTCATCATAAATAAGCTGTCTAGTGGACTTCAATACTACCCGTTCAAAAACATCGAACATCTTGAAAATTTATCTTTCCATGAACGTTAGTAGACAGTTGACTATAATACTACCCGTTCAAAAACATTGAACATCTTGAAAATTGTATCTTTCCATCAACGTTGTAGACAGTTGCAGCCAGACCTGATAACAGCGCTCACACTCACATTCCGGGACGACACGTCACGGTACGTTAGGACAGAAAGCTCTATATTTATTTAGGATTTTTTCTAGACATTTTAAATTGATAAATTATTTTTTGAGAAAACATTACAACAGGTCAATGTAACTTACTGAGTGCGAGGTCTACTGTTCACAGAACTACTAGTATTCATCATATATAAGTTTTTTATTATTATTAGCTTATGGCTTTGAATGGTGGGGAGTGATATAAAATCATATATAAGTGGTCTAATCATATATAAGTGATATTTATTCATTTTATTTATTGAATAAAGCGATAAAAATTAATACAATATTCAGAAAAGAAAAATATGCTATTGCCCAAACTTTTTATTTCTTGATTCAGTCTCAAATAAACTATGTAATACTCATCATCTTGTTATTAATACTATAATAGAGTTGTCGTTGAACTATTGACGTAAGCTATTCTTCTATTCATCGTGGAGTTATCATGTTGAAATTTGGATTACGTGTTTCTCATTTCTTTGGTTGGAAGAATCAATCAATCAATGGGTTGATTGATTGAGTACTTTATTTATGTAGATTACAATATATACTGGCTAATACACTTATATACAATAGCTCACAATACAGCAAAATTGCAGATGAATTTACATAATATAGACTAAAAAATAATTATTGAACTGTATATGATATTAAAAGCAATCTATATAATATAAAAGCGAAATGGCACTCACTCACTCACTGACTGACTGACTGACTCACTCACTCGCAGAACTAAAAATCTACCGGACCAAAAACGTTCAAATTTGGTAGGTATGTTCAGTTGGCCCTTTAGAGGCGTACTAAGAAATCTTTTGGCAATATTTTAACTCTAAGGGTGGTTTTTAAGGGTTTAAAGTTCGTCTTTTAGCATGTATATTCTTCTTATTCCAATCTCTTAATTATAATTGAAAAATGTCCATACCATATGTTAATATAGAACTATAATCTATAGAGAGTACCTCTTCGAAACAGTTGTTAACTGGTAACTAAATTAATAATTTTGTCAGGTTGGCATTAAGTTGAGTTGACTTTGTTAGGTTGGCACCAAGTTGAAGATTGAAATGCATTTATCGCGGAAAAATTGATTGGGCACTGCTACTTCAATCAGAGCTATTACTGGGAATATTATATCGCCTGATATGGCGAGCGAAGCGAGCCCGCTGATCTTATTTTCTACGGGGGTCCAGGGGGCGGAGCCCCCTTGCTAGACGGATATGGCGAGCGAAGCGAGCCTGACGGCTAGTTTGTAATATAATAACTATAGATAATTATATTGTTATGCATCTACATAAATTGGCGGAGCTTTGGACATATCAATGTCCATTCTTCGGAAAGAATATTAAAAATATCCTTCCCACTAACTCTCTACCAAAATGGGTTGGAGAAGATAAAATGTAGGCCTACATGAGGCTACATTAACCTTCTCTGGTTAAATTAATTTATGCAATCATGACACTTCATGTTTAAAAACTGGTCATCACAGTAAACTGGCTAACATTTTTTATGTACAGCAACGTGAAACGTTAACAAGAAAATTATGGTTGAATCGTTCTACTCACTTCTAATTATAAAATTGATTGACTGAATCGAATACAGTAAAAAAATGACAATCATTCATATCTTTCAAATATGGTAATAATTATTATTGTTTTACGGCAAGGTCAAATCTTTGCAAGTTTTATTTCTGCACCAACGATTCATCGAGATTATATAGCCTACATCTCAGCGTTTGAACAAGTTTTATTTTAGAATCAACAATAATTGATTGAAATTATGTATAATTTTTAATAAAGTGTGGCTGTAAAAATAGGAAATAATATTCTGTGGGATTGATATTTGAATGACAGGCTGTGATTCTTTCTCAGGTCTGAGTGATAGAGCAACAGGTGCTTATTATTATCACCTCGTTTTCTCTTTTTTCTTCTTTTCCTTCTCCGTATACTGTTTCTTCTTCGTTTTCT